>NC_043702.1:84963697-85103691 GCF_006229205.1 Suricata suricatta | reverse complement strand
TTTTTTTTTTTTTTTTTTTTTTTTTTTTTGAGAGACAGCATGAGCAGGGTAGGGTCAGAGAGAGAGAGGGAGTCACAAAATCCGAAGCAGGCTCCAGGCTCTGAGCTGGCCATCAGCACAGAGCCTGATTCGGGGCTCGAACCCATGGACCATGAGATCATGACTTGAGCTGAAGCCGGAAGCTGGACGCTTAACTGACTGACCCACCAAGAAGTTTAAAGGGGCCCTCTGACAAAAATACTGAAAACAACAAAGACTAGGAAGCAACAAAGACTAGAAAGGATCAGAGAAAACTACCTGAAACTCCAACTCTACAGGCAACAATAATGGCAATAAATTCGTATCTTTCAGTACTCACTCTAAATATCAAAGGTCTAAATACACCCATCGGGTGCCTGGGTGGCTCACTCGGTTAAGTGTTTGGATTCTGTCTTCAGATTTTGTGTCTCCCTCTCTCTCTGACCCTCCCCTTCTCATGCTGTCTCTCTCTCTCTCTCAAAAAATAAAAAATAAAAACATCAAAAAAATTAAAAATAAATAAAGAAGGAAGAAAGGTCTCAAGTACAATCTGACCTTTACCTCAAATAGCCACCTATTTGAGGTTTTACATCTCAAAAACCCAAAACCAACAAAAGACAGGAAATAATAAAGATTAGAGCAGAAATCAATGCTATTAAAACCACAAAACAAAACAAAACAACAAAAACAAAAACAACAACAAACAGTAGAACAGATCATTGAAACCAGGAGCTGATTCTTTAAAGGGATTAACAACATTGATAAACCCTTAGCCAGTTTTACCAAAAAGATAAAGGAAAGATCCCAAATAAATAAAATCAAGAATGAAAGAGGAGAGATAGCAATCAACACGGCAGAAATACAAGTAAGACAATATTATCAGCAATTATACACCAATAGATTGGGCAATCTGGAAGAAATGGGAAAATTCCTAGAAACATATAAACAACCAAAACTGAAACAGGAAGAAATAGAAAGTTTGAACAGAGTCATAACCAGTAAAGAAATTGAATTAGTAATCAAAAATCCCCCAAACAACAAGAGTCCATTGCCAAATGGCTTTCCAGGGAAATCCTACCAAGCATTTAAAGAAGAGTTAACACCTATTCTCTTTAAGCTGTTCCAAAATATAGAAATGGAAGGAAAACTTCCAAACTCTTTCCATGAAGCCAGTATTACCTTGATTCCAAAACTTGACAAAGATCCCACTACAATGGAGAACCATACACCAATTTCCCTAATCCTAATGCACGTGTATGTGAAAACCCTCAACAACACACTACCCAACTGGATCCAACAGTACATTAAAAGAATTATTCACCATGTCCAAGTGGGATTTATACCTGGGATGCAGGGATGGTTCAATATGTGCAAATCAATCAATGTGATACATCACATTAATAAAAGACAAGAACCACAGCATACTCTTAATAGATGCAGAGAAAACATTTGACAAAATACAGCATCCTTCCTTGATAAAAACCCTCAAGGAAACAGGGATAGAAGGACCATGCCTCAAGATCATAAAAGCCATATATGAAAGATGCACTGCTAATATCATCTTCAACCCCCCTAAGGTCAGGAACATGAGAGGGAGGTCCACTCTCACCACTTTTATTTAGCATACTATTGGAAGTCTTAGCCTCAGCAATCAGACAACACAAAAGAATAAAAGGCATCCAAATTGGCCAGGATGGAAGTCAAACTTTCACTCTTCTCGGATGACATGATGCGCTATATGGAAAACCCAAAAGATTCCACCAAAAAACTGCTAGAACTGATCCATGAATTCAGCAAAGTCATAGGATATAAAATCAACATATAAAACTTGGTTGCATTCTTATACACCAACAGTGAAGCAACAGAAAGAGTATTCAAGGAATCGATCCCATTTACAATTGCACCCAAAACCATAAAATACCTAGGAATAAATCTAACTAAAGAGGCAAAAAAGCTATATACTGAAAACTATAGAAAGATTATTAAAGAAATTGAAGACAACACAGAAAAAATGGAAAAAATATTTCATGCTGCTAGTTTGGAAGAACAAATATGGTTAAAATGTTGATATTACCCAAAGTAATCTACATATTCAATGCAATCTCTGTCAAAATAACACCAGCATTCTTCACAGAGCTAGAACAAACAATCCTAAAATTTGTAAGGAACCAGAAAAGACCCAGAATAGTCAAAGCAGTCTTAAAAAAGAAAACAGAAGCTGGAGTATCACATCCCCAGACTTCAAGATGTATTACAAAGCTGTAATCATCAAGACAGCATGGTACTGGCACAAGAACAGACACTCAGATCAGTCAAACAGAATAGAGAACCCAGAAATGAACCCACAAATGTATGAGCAACTAATCTTTGCCAAAGCAGGAAAAAACATCCAATATCCATTAGAATAAAGATAACCTCTTCAGCAAATGGTGCAGGGAAAACTGGACAGTGATATGCAGAAGAATGAACCTGGACCACTTTCTTACACCATACACAAAAATGAGCTCAAAATGGATGAAAAACCCAAATGTAAGCCAGAAAGCCATCAAAATCCTAGAGGAGAAAGGAGGCAAAAACCTCTTTGACCTTGGCTGCAGCAACTTCTTACTCAACATATTTCCAGAGGCAAGGGAAACAAAAGCAAAAATGAACTACTGGGACCTCACCAAACTAAAAAAACAAAACAAAACAAACAACAAAACAAAACAAAACAACCTTTCTGCACAGTGAAGGAAACAATCAGCAAAACTAAAAGGCGATGGAGGGAATGGGAAAATGTATTTGCAAATGACATATCAGATAAAGGGTTAGTATCCAAAATCTATAAAGAACTTGACACCCAAAAAACAAATAATCCAGTGAAGGAATGGGCAAAATATACACATAGACACTTCTCCAAAGAAGACATCCAGATGGAGAACAGACACATGAAAAAATGCTCAACATCACTTATCATCAGGGAAATACAAATCAAAACCACCATTAGATACCACCTCACCCTGTCAGAATGGCTAGCATTAGAACTCAAGCAACAACAGACATTGGCAAGGATAAGGAGAAAGAGGATCTCTTTTACACTGCTACTGGGAACGCAAACTAGTGCAGCCACTCTGGAAAACAGTATGACGCTTCCTCAAAAAATTAAAAATAGAACTACCCAAGACCCACTGATTGCACTATACATATTTATCGAAGGGATACAGGTGTGCTGTTTTAAAGGGGCACATGCACTCCAATGTTTATAGCAGTACTATCATAGCCAAAGTATGGAAAGAGCCCAAAGGTCCATTGATGCATGAATGTATAAAGAGAATATACATACATACATACATACATACATACATACATACATACATACAGTGGAGTATTATTTGATAATCAAATAGAATGAAATCTTTCCATTTGCAGCTACATGGATGGAACTGGAGGGTATTATGCTAAGCAAAATTAGTCAGAGAAAGACAAATATCATATGACTTCACTCACTGAAGAATTAAAGATATAAAACATATAAACATAAGGGGAGGAAAGCAAAAATAATATAAAAACAGGGAGGGGGACAAAACATAAAAGACTTAAATATAGAGAACAAACCGAGGGTTGCTGGAGGGGTTGCGTGAGGCGAGATGGTCTAAATGGGTGAGGGGCATTGAGGAATCTCATCACGAAATCATTGTTGTATCATATGCTAACTAACTTTGATGTAAATTAAACCACAAGTAACAAAAATAATAAACTTATAGAAAATTAAAAAAAACACTTTATTGATGAAAAATACTACCCATCATCTGAGATTTTATTGAGCCATTACATTTTTGTTAGTGGGGGATCTTGCCTCAATAGGGGCCGACTGATCAGGGTGGTGGTTGCCAAAGGCTGGAGAGGCCATGGCCATTTCTTAAAATAAGACAACAATGAAGTTTGCTGCATCGATTGATTGTTCCTTTCACAAACAACTTCTCTGTACCATGCAATGCCATTTGATAGTATTTTACCCACAGTGGAACTTCTTCCAAAATTGGAATAAATCCTCTCAAACTCTCCTACTGCTTTATCAATTAAGTTTATGTAATATTCCTTATGGTCATTTCATCAATCTTCAAAGCATCTTTATCAGTAGATTCCATCTCAAAAAAAAAAAAACACTTTCTTTCTTTGCTCATCCATAAGAAGTAGATCCTTGGCCATTTCAACTATTATGAGATTGCACCAAGGCATCACATCTTCAGGTTCAGTTTCTAATGTTAGTTCTCTTGCTACTTCTACCACATCCACAGTTACTTCCTCCACTGAAGTCTTAAAGCCCTCAAAGCCATCCAGGAGGGTTGGAATCATCTTCTTCCAAATTCC
Organism: Suricata suricatta; assembly: GCF_006229205.1. Taxonomy (NCBI): domain Eukaryota; kingdom Metazoa; phylum Chordata; class Mammalia; order Carnivora; family Herpestidae; genus Suricata; species Suricata suricatta. The sequence goes on along the minus strand of NC_043702.1, from coordinate 85,099,323 downwards.
TGTGAATGCTTATTTTTGACCACTTCCTATGAATCATGAATCTTCTGAATGGCAGCTAGAATGGTGAAGGGTTCCACTGGACACTGCCCAGATTTATAGGAGAATTACTGTCTATGGCAGCTATAGCCTTATGGAATATATTTCTTTTAAAACTTTTAAAAATTTGATAGAGAGAGCAAGATGGAGTACATGTGAGTGAGTGAGCAGGGAGAAAGGAAGAGAGAGAATTCCAAGAACACTCAACACTGTCAACCTGGAGCCCTATGAAGGGCTTCAACTCAACTGAGAGACCTACCTACCCACCCTTGAAATGTCTTTCTTAAGTAATAGGATGGGAAAGTTAAATTACTCCTGGATCAATGGGCTACAGAATAGATGGTGTGTTAGCAGACATAAAAACAACCTTAATCTCATTGTACATCTCCATTAGAAATCTTGAGTGACCAGGTGCATTTTTTGAGAGAGAGAGAGAAAGAGAGAAGAGAAGAGTTGTTTTGTCTACATTGAAAATGTTCTTTAATGTCACTACCTCCATCAATGATCTTAACTAGATCTTCTAGAAGACTTCCTGCAGCTTCTACAACAGACCTTGCTTCTTCACATTGTACTTTTATGTTATGAAATGTCTTCTTCCTTTAATTCTCATGAACCAACCACAGCTTCCTCACCTCTCTCAGCCTTCATAGAATTTAAGTAACTTAGGGTCTTACTCTGGCTTAAGGGACTGTTGTACTGATTTGATATTCTATCCAGACCACTGAAACTCTCTCCGTATAATAAACTTGTTTCACTTTCTTCTAATCTGTGTATTAACTGAGTAGCTCTTTTCATTTCCTTCAAAAATATTTTCTTTGCATTCACAACTTGGCTACCTGTTCAGCACATGAGGCCTATCATCTACCCCACCTTGGCCTTCAATGCGCCTTCCTCATGAAGCTTAATCATTTCTAGCTTTAAGATGAAGGATATGTGACGCCCCCTTTCACTTGAACACTTAGAGGCTATTATTAGATTAATTAGCTTAATTTCAATATTATTGTGAATTAGGAAATAGGAAGGCCCAAGAAGAGCAAGAGAGATGAGATAAAAGCTGGTCTGTAGAAAGACAGAACACACCCCACACTTATTAACTAAGTTTGCTACCTTGTGTAAGTGGTTATGTGGTGCTCCAAAATAATCACAACAGCAACATCAAAGACCATGTGTCACAGGTTACCATAACAAATATAATCATTAAGAAGTTTTGAAATATTGAAAGAACTACCAAAATATGACACACAGACACAAAGTAAGCAACGATTGTTGGGGAAAAAAATGATACCAGTAGATTTGCTTACTTCAGGGTTGCCACAAACCTTTAATTAAAGAAAAGGAACAAAAACTCCACTTTCTCAGGAAAACTCCCAAAGTAAGAATTGCAAACTTTTAGGCAAAAGTATATTCAGTCTTGTTTAAAATATTGCTTTCACTGAGTTATAAAAATTAACTCTAGTGTGGATTCATTTGGATACACTCTGATATATCAATATGGTGGAAGTACATGTAGTAAAATTTAATGAATGAAAATATGTGCATAAGAAGACTACATATTAAAATTCTAGTTTCTTGCTCAATGGTTTATTAGGATTTTAGGTAAATAAAACATAGCAAGATGTAGCATCATTATTTATTTGTAGCTATGAACATAATTGCTATTTTAATAGTCAACAAGAGAAAGTGGAAGAAGTAGATTTCACTAGATTTTGATCATCTTGATGTGGATAGATGTGAATCAAGATTTTAAAAAGGAAAATTAGACTGTTTAATGATTTTTATATTACAAAACCATTAGTCAAAGAAAATTAATTTAAATGTCAATTCTACATAAAAGTGTAACTTTCAGTACATCACTTGATTTATTTAAATCTTAATGGTAAAGCATAAATATTTGTTTTCATTAGAATCTATCTCATAGGCGTTCATGAACTAAAATCAGATAGTAGAGTCACAGATATTTTGAGAATCATCATATTATATTAATCAATGTTGGTATTACTGCCACTGTGATAAAGAATCAAAATAAGAGATGATGAGAGGTTTTCTGTTACATTATGGAAGTGTTCTTGAACCTTATTTGTCTAGATTAGGGACAGTATTTGTGTAGATGTAGGTCCAACTTTACTCAATAGACATATACTTTCTCAGATTGCATATTAATCCCTTTGTGGAATTCCATCTCTAACACTGTGGCTCTTCAACATTAGGTATCCACACCTCCCTGCAAGATGCTCTAAAATAAAAGATTTCTCAGTGAAGTTTGTCCTATGTCCTGAAATCAGAGTAGTCTATCTTCTCACTTGGTCATTCATTAAATTTTAATGGGTTGTGCTGACATAAAAATTTATTTCTGTGTTTACTGTACACCCATATCAGAGTATGTGTCACTATACATAGGATGAAGAGAAATCCTTGTGTGTCACTATACATAGGATGAAGAGAAATCTTTGTGTGTCTATGCAAGGAGTCCATGAAAACAACATTTTCTTGCTGTTGTGAGCATAATTTCTTCAGGCTCTAGTAACTCAGGCAATCCCAAAGATTTTCAGTGTCAAGCAGCAGCAAAAGGGGAAAGTATAGGATATAATAATTTGATATGTCCATTTGTTTTCAACTATTATTGTTATGTGAGCTTTAATGAAAAAAATTCCCTCCCTAGCCTCTATAGTAAATGACAGTAATTTGATACAGGGGAAAGCTTTAACAGTGCTTTCCTGGAATCAGCAGTCAAAATCCTTTTTAGGTTTTTTAATTCCACAAAATCATCATTTATTACTCTACCAACCTATTACAACTGAGTTATGAACCTCACATCATTTAGATGTTGGAAAGGTATTTCATTTTAAACACTAAGTACAGGTGGGCAAGTGATGAATCCAGATCTATTCACAATGTCTTCCATCCATTAGTGTCATGAATTAAAGAAAAAGACATACTAGAAGGAATTCTTCTTGAAAGCGGTTGTTTTGTAAATAACACTGTGGTGTGAACATATAGGTATGTTCAATAAGCCAAATATTCCTGGCATTCAAAGTTACATTATAAAAATAATACATTTAGAGGAGTTATAACCCTACTAGATTTATGATCACAACAGTAAAAAATTATCAATAATTATGTGATGTCAATAATACTAAATTGGAACACAAACTATTTCTTATTATAACAAAGTTGGTGCACAGAGACAGTGGTGACTCAGGATGTTCTCATTGATTTAGGTCAGGATATAGCCCTACAGTAGAACTCCATGTATTTCCATTATTTAGAAAAACAGGTAACATCGATATTACAATTCAGGTTTCCCTCTGATAATTTGAAAGCAGGCATATTTCCAAAGAAATTGATGACATAAATTACATAGTGTACATGATCACACCATTACTTCATCTAATTCTGGTTTTCTCAAACAAATCATGTTAGTAATGTCATTGTTCCCATCTTCTAATTCTCTAATTATTTTTTTATTTTCCCAATTGAAGCCTATAAACAATTTTGTGCTCCTATCTTCTAATACTTTTTGTATTTCTTTTCAACCAAACCCTATAAAGAATATTTGCCATTTCCATATTCATGTGTAGTTTCTAATTAAGATGAGGGTTATAGGATTAAAACAGGGGTCTGCAAACCTTTTCCCTAAAGAGCTGGATCATAAGTATTTTGGGCTTTGTAGATCATCCATTCTCTGAACTTGCCAACTATTCAACTTGCCAATATAGCATGAAACTAGTCATAGACATTATGAAAATAAACATACTCCTGATCCAGTAAAACTTTATAAATGATGAAATGCAAATTCCATAAAATTTCATGTCACGTAATCTTTTGATATGTTTAAGGCATTCAAAAATATAAAAACTATGGGTCTTAACAAAAGTAAGCCACAGGCCAGATTTGGGCAGCAGACCACATTTTGCCAAACCCTAGGTTAGGAAAACACAAAATTACAGAAATTAAATGAGCCCTCCAGGCAAAAGAGTATATTTTCATATTAAAGGATCTTGGGAAAAAAATGTTACATACTTTTAGGTCCCTAACTTAAGCTAGTCTGCTCAAATAATATTTAAGTCTTATTTTTTGCTCATAATAGATTATCAACAATTTTTAGCACATACATGATTTTAGCCAACCCTCTCTTTCTATAGATGGAGAAATGGCGACATAAAGACTTTAAGCCACTAATACCTACCACAAAACTTGGAGGGGAAAGAAGCCAAAATCCTATGGAAATCTGACACATATAAGGGATTATGCAGATCATTTTTGTACAAGAAACCCAAAAAGAGGCGCCTGGGTGGCTCAGTCAGTTTAGTGTCATTTTCTTGATTTTGGCTCAGGTCATGATCTCACAATTTGTGGGATCAAGCCTGCATTGGGCTCTGCGCTGACAGCGCGGAGTCTGTTTTGGATTCTCTCCCTTTCTCCCTGTCTGCCCTGCCTCTGCTCTCCTTCTCTCTAAAATAAATACACTTAAAAAACCCAAAAATATTATATCCTTATATTGATTGACAGATGCAAAATGGGTCATTTACAAGTATTATGATTATCAGATGTACTTACAAGTGTATTAGTGTGCACCCTCTAAATTAGGTTATCTTAAAAAAATATTTAAATGTGCCCAAATTTGGCTAGCTTTAAGGTTTGAATTTTGAAGAGATAATTGCAATGACAACAGAGTCAGTAAAAAAAAAAAAAAAAAAGAAAGAAAGAAAAGAAAAGAAAAAGCAAACTTGGTTATCTACACTAATAATGGAGCACCACAGGAAACCAAAGGTAGTTTCATTATTAAGGTCCCCTTGATTTTTTTTTTCCCTAACAGGGCAACTCTATTATAAAGTAGTACTTGATGTCTAATTTAATAGCAATTTGAAGTTTCTAACTTGTATACCAAAGGATTTAATGTCTTTAAAATCTGGGGCAAAACATTATCATAGTAACATCCATGTTATTATGATAAACTTGTGCCATTGTTTAAATAAATACTGTTAAAATACAGTTTTTACCTGGACTCCTTGTACATTTTCCAGGTTTCCTATGTGGAAAAAAAAATCACCCATGCTTATAGATTAAGTTCCCAGTACTATGCTTCTAAAATTAATGTAAAAAGGAATTGTCAGAGGTGGAGATTTATCCTTTGTATTTTTAGTTCTCACAAAGAGAAATACTGAAGACCACTCTGGTAGTTGGTATACAATGACAATGTGTACAGGACATCCTCTGGACTCAAAAGTATAACATTAAAAAATATACCCAATAGAGAACTTTTAATTTCCAAAAGGCAATCATTTAAACCAAGCTTTTCCCTTGACACAAGGAGCTTTTTGATTATAAAACATAATGTACAAGTTTACCTAGTCTTTAAATACTAAAAGGAAGTGGGTAGGTTAGAGAAAAATTATTATAATCCAGATAATGTCCACTCCTTCTACAAAGTTACTATTAGGTCCTAGATATTTTGTTGTTTGGATAGAAGCATAATCAAGAAAGTAGATCTTGCAGTCTAGACACTCATCTTTTGTTGAGACTTGAGATGGATCTACAAACAGATTTACATTTCAATTTTAACAGGCTCTTAAAGAAGACTGTTGACTAATTCTTCTTGTGGCCATTAGAAAAAATGACATGTGAGCTATGTCCTAAAAACAGTAATTCAGAAAGACCTATTTAACCTCAAATCTTCATGTTTGTAGTAGCTATCAACACAATCTATGTCTAGCAGATTCATAAAATGTTTGTTGTTGGTGAAAATAATCATGTCAAACTTCATCTCTTTTGTCCCCTTTTGCTATAAAAATTCACACATGCGGATTGAGCACAATCCTGATAGTTCAATTTTAATTCTCAGTCTTGGATATTCAATAATACACATGGGGCGAGTGTTAGAATTCAAACAAGATCTACTTGTTCTTCCTTCCATTCAATCTATAATGTGTAGTCACCTTGGAGTACTTCTGTGGCTAAAATAAATGTACACTACTTTTAAAAATAGAATAAAACATATATATAGATACTTAGACATAGTCAAAGTTAATGGTCAGAGGCATTTATGTAAAAGAAATAAAATAATAATAGTTATCTTTCAAAATTGTTCTCAAGACTAAATGCAATAGTTTAATTTAAAAAATTAGGTGGATTCTCACACATACTAGGCACTCTGGTTTTTACTGTCAACTTTTTCATCCTATTATAATTTCATATTTAGAAAGAATGTTAAGGACATCCATTTGAACCTTTTATCATTTTTAACATGATATTTTGTGGCTAAAAATATATCACTTTCCTTCTCTTCATTGAAGTAACCTTTAAGCAAATGAACACCATAACATTTTGAAATACTGTATTTATCTTTACAGTTATGGCTTTTTACTGTATCTATGATATAGGAGGTCAGTGGACTTGTTTTTTTTGTTGTTGTTGTTGTTACCTCACCTTTTTTCCTAAATAAGACATTATAAAAAATTACATATTCCAAGGACTGCACTATAATTTGAAATAGAATATTGCTGATCATACAAATGTCTACTATTAAAATAGAATTAGCTGTCCCTTTGGAGGTGGTCAAACATTTTCAAACTGTTCTCTTTCTTTCATTTCAAGGCAGGAGAGTGTGGAATGACTTTTTCCCCCCTTGTCTTCCTACTAATTGAGTTAGAATAGCTCCCTCTTAGTGCCTATTTGTGGCCCTGTTGAAAACAAGAACTTACATGGAAAAGGTTAAAAAGTCCCAGATTACCCAGATTTTATTTAGATTAAATAGAGGTAGCAACTTATATATTGTTAGAGACATATTTCTAAGCTACTTTATTAGGTAAAAAAAAAAAAAAAGTTTCACAATAGTGTATTTTGCTACCATTTGAGTAAAGATTAAACATACTTATTACACATATATACATTAGCCAGCTCTGTAAGAAAATATAAGAGATTGGTAAGACTGATTGTGTCCTGAGGGAGAAGTCTGGGTGTTCAGGGAGAACTCTGACTACAGAAGTTTCAAGGAGGCCTGTCACTGATAGCTTTGAAGAGAGGAAAAAGACCGTAAGTGATGGAAAACTGGTGAAGGCAAGAAAACAAATTCTCCCTTTCATCTTCTAGACGGGAACACAGCCCTGCTGACACCTTTATTTTTAGCCTAATAAGACCTGTGTTGGACTTCTTAGACAATAGTAAAATAATACATATGTGTTGTTTACTCCTCCAAGTTTCTGGTAATTTGTAACCGCAGCTACAGAAAATGAATACAGACATCTCAGTTATGCCTCCCTTCACCTGTTGAGAAACTGACCATTCCACACCTCATTCATGTCTAGGTAAGTTCTACTTTGTGCTGACTCTGACACTGACAAGGCAGAATGTGATGAACTTTTGACTTGTTATCATTACTTCTATGCCACTACCATCAAAGTTTGTGGTTACTTTTAGCTGATCTCACCCCTGATGTAATCACTTACTCACTTAACCCTCACCTCAACAGCTCTCTGGCATAGGAGCCATTGTAAAGGATCACTTCCTAGGCGAGGAAACCCATGCTCAGACAGCTGGAATAATTTGTTTATGGTCACAAAGATAGTAAATGGGAAAGTAGAATTTAAACTCAAACGCTCATACTCCTGATCTTAGTGTCTATGTGTGTACTAGTGTCTCCCCATCAGAAATATTTTGTCTCTTTTGTACTGTCACCTGTTTTGGGTGTATCATGGATCCCATCATCTCTTGTCTCTTATTATTTTATCATTCTATTAATGTTCTTCCCTTCTAAGAATTTTGGTCTGTTACTCTCATTCAGTGTCTTCACATTACTTCAGCCACTCCAAATATATATATTATTTCAGCACCTACTATGTATGAGGAATTGATTATATGTCACTTGCTAGACATATAACCATAATGAATGAGAAAGGAGAGCAGATCCCTTTTCCTAAGTAGAACATCTGTCTCTTGAAAATTAGCACTCAGGTCTGAATCGCCAACTTTAATAGGCTCTCCTCAGTGTTTCTCATTGATGTCCCAAGTTCCAGCAACCTTTATTTTCTAACAGTTTTCAAGTAGAATTTGGTAGTGTCAATTACTTTTGTTTAAATTTGAATTTCTAATATCCCCTGGGGAATACCTTATGGTTGTAAAGGTAGCACAAACAAAATGCATCCAAAATGGTAAGTACTGCTTAGCTCTTAAATTGATTACCCAATGTTTTTGATTAGTGGTATCATCATCCAGCATGGACTAGGTTATTTCAGAGATACTTTAAATGCATTCCTCTCCTTACACATGCCATTGATTTCACCTCTGTAATGTCTCTCAGATCAATATAATCCTTACATCTTCACTTCTAGTGCTTTGGTTCTAGCTCTCAATTTTTACTTAAAAAAAAAAAACTTTTACAGCAGTCTGCTAATTGGTCTTCCAATTTGCTTTAATTCATGCTTCCCACATTGCAAGCAAAAATAGTCCTAAAACAGTATCTGAAGATGTCTTTTTTCAACACAAAACTCTTTTTTGATTGTCATTGCCCACAAAATAATACCGTGATGCTTTAGCCTTTATAAACAGGTCCTTTATAAGCAGATCCAAGCTACTTTTCCAGCTCTACTTCTTAGAATTCTTGTTTTCATCAGTCTGCTTCTGACTCTACACCAAAGACTATTCAGTACTTATGAAGCACAATGGATTCTCAAGTTCCTGTGCTTTGGTTCATGGGTTCCATCTAGCTACTATGCTTCCTTTCTTATCTTACCTTCCCTGTACCTTCACCTCCATGCTCTTCTCAAAGGCTCTCTCTCTTTAAAATATACCTTAACTCCTCCGCTCTAATTAATTTTCATCCATTCCTCACCCAGTAATTATAGATAAAAGTTTACAGATGGCGCCCACCTTCAAGGAACTTGTTTAGTAGAGAAGTAGAAGTGAAAAATTGTCTTAATATACAGTATATTTTCTAACATCAGTATGTATTAGGAACCAAAAGCACAAAAGTTCCCAACCCTGGTAAGTGTAGGAATAATAGAAACCTGAAGGAGAGATCAAGAAAGACTTAACAGAGAAGATAACATTTGCTTTCATGTCTTGAATATACATTAAAGAAAAATAGTTACAAAGTCACACAGAGGAGGACTGTGCATGAAACCCAGCTATGGTACATATTAGCTATGTAGTTTTAGGCAAGTTATTTTATCATTGTTAAACTCAATTTTCTCATATAGGTGATGATGATGATAATATGTCTTTTAGGTTATGAAATTTCAATGATATGTTGTGTTGCTTTGCAACATCTGGATTAGTGCTCAAAGATATTAATTTATCATTACTGTTACAGTCATTGTTATCCCTATCATTTGTTGTTATGACTGAAAGATGACTGGAAATTACACAGGTGGATAAAAAGGAAGAGACGCTGTTTCATGCAGCATGTGCAAAGGCACTTAAGCATAATACTGAATTAGATGTGGATTAGATAGGGTCGTGCTTTGGAGCCATTTATCTTGCTTCGGAAATGCTTACTCGCTTGCTAGCTACCCAAAAGACATGCTGACCTTTGAGGTTTTTGTCTTTTGTTCATTGTTAGTGCATTGCTGAGATAACAAAATTCAGTGGAATCTTTCAGCTCAGTATTTCCAATAAAGATCTTTGACCTTGGATAGGATTTCTTTGGTACATGACCCCAGACTTGTTCTGCCTGACTGTTAATCCATATCACCATGCTGACTTAGCAAACCATTTTGTTTAGGTACCAGTAGGGTGCATTCATTACATAGGTACATAGATAAATAATGCTTGATGATGGTGCACATGCCACTGCTGAATAATAAGGCATTCTATATTTATGGACTTGTTTATAGCACCCAAGAAATAACATTTTTGGATTGAATGCCCTAAAATCTTAGAAATTTCTGCCCTGTCTTTAAAATGATACTGCATAATCTTCTAAATGATGAAGTATTTAGTCCCTCAAAATACTGATAGGTTAAAATAAAAAACGAAAGCATGTAATTAGAAAGATATATAGTCATCAAATATAGCAGTAGGCCTGTTTATTGCAATGATTCCTCTCAAATCATGTACTTGAGAAAGATGTAACACAGCATATATTCAACTGGAAGATATATTATATAGCATCAGTTGCTTCATTTAGAAGAAGAAATAGAGTAAGGTAGTTTAGAGCACAAGCTTTGAAGTTAGACAACAAAGGATCAAATTTTGATTGATTATAGTACTTGGTAGTTAAAATATCTTGGGCACCAACTCTTAGTATCCATCTCACCTCCAAATGGGCATGATAATAACGTCAACTTCATGAGGCTTTTATGAGGATAAAATGAGACATTGCATATTAAACCCCTAGAACAGAACCTGGCATACAGTAAGCTCTCAATATTAGCTAATGCTATGATTGAGGCAAGACATACAGTAATAGAATACTATCACATTATTTTTATACATTTAACAGAAAGCAATTATAATTGTTAAAGCTTACTTTGGAGAAATCTTCAAGGACAACATCTTTCTTAACCCCACATGACTGATAGACCAGATGCTAATTTCCAAGTTCCTGACCAAGCATTTATGTATAGGTTACGCATTTCCCAATCCCTTTATGCTAAGTACTTTTTTCCAATAACTGTATCTATCTTTTTTGTTGTGGATATTCCAGTTAAGATTTTATAGTGTGGTACGCAACTACTTCCTCGAAACTCTAAATTTTTCCTTCATTAAAAAAAATTTTAATGTTTATTTATTTTTGAGAGAGGGAGAGAGTGAGTGAATGAGCACATGAGCAAGGGAGGTATAGAGAGAGGGAGACACAGAATCCGAAGCAGACTCTAGGCCCCAAGATGTCCACACAGAGCCTGATGTGGGGATCAAACTCTTAAACTGTGAGATCATGACCTGAGCCAAAGTTGTATTATTATTTCTTTTCATTTTTTAAAATTTTTATCTTTTAATCTAATGGTTCAGTGAGGAAGATACAGAAGAAAAGAAATCTTGGCATCATTCACCTACTACTCAAAGTTGGGCTGCTTCTGGGAGGGAGTACTTAACAATTACATTGTCTTCTGTCAGTAGCAGTTTTCAACTCAAGAAGCATTTTTAAATATATTATTATTTTTTATTAACAAAAAAGCTAAAACAAACTAATGTGAGTTGAACTTTTTCGAACATTTACTTAATTTATGAATCCAGAAGTTTAGTTAATTTATGGACATTTTTTTTCACTAGACTTGGAAATAGATTTCTCTCTTTCTCCTTTTAGTTATGTCTACAACATTAGCATAATCTTTTACTAGTTTTATCTTTTTCTATTTATTTGGACTCCCTTGTTTTCCTTTAGTCTTATGACCCATCTCCATAGCTATTGTTTGAGACTTCAAAGCAAGGGAAGTGCCATCATTTCTTTAAGCAAAAACAACTTTCTTGCTATCTTATGTAAACTGCCTTTTAATGTACAAATTTGAGTTCAAACTTACACAAGACAATCCTTCTACATATATCTTCTCCTTGACTACTTGATGTGTGTTTTGTGTTTGGCTTGAATTGAATCTCCTCATTCAACCCTAATAGTCAAACTCTTACCTAAACCTATTCTGAATGGTGCAATTATAAGCAGTTTTAATTTACTAGATTTGAATTATCTATGTTTTATAATTTTTCATAACCACATATGATTATGAAATTTTTGTAACAAAAAAAGGACAAAGTATTTTTTTTCAAAAAGGTGTACTTCCTAACATTCCTGAAAGTCTTTAGAAGTGAATAATCCTCAATTCACATACTGGAAAACATTATTTAAATCAACATTCTAATCCTTTTCATTTTACAATATTTAGAGACATTGTCATTTGGAAACCATTTTAGCTCATCCACTAGAGTATCAGATGCAAACTCATTTTAGGATTTCTCACAATATTTTAAAGATTTACATATGGTGAGATAGAGAATAGTGCATCTAGAATTAGAATTAGAATTAGTGGCTCTGTATTATCCAAAAGCTTCAAATTACCCTTCAATATGGATATATTTTGGGCCTTCTTTCAACCTCTCCACCTCCCTAATTTTCTACTATTTAAATATTTTATCTATTACTTTTTTTTTCTAGATTGCCTTCCAATTTTCTCTCAAAACTCTTGATTCTTAACACACACACACACACACACACACTCACATACATATATTCAGTTTAAAATGGTTGTTTATCACACTAAAATAAGAGTGTATAATCTATCTCCTCTAACAATTTTTCTCTGTATTACATCCATTCCTTCAAATTCCAGAAACAAGTCCTGACCCATATTTCCCACTTAGAGTGCTTTAAGGTACGATCTATTGCATACTATTTTTTATTAATTTATCATTTGGAACAGAATATTACTGGGTGAAAGCATTATTCATCAGTACATAATCCAAGTAATACAACAGAAACATATTTCCTATTAATACTATGAATAACTAAATTTAACCTAGAAACACACTGCAAATACTTTTATCTATTACTTGTAAGCTTCTGTGCTTGAGATAGCAAAAAAGTTACAGTTGAAATCTTAGCAATTATATTTTAATTTTATATAAGTATTACATAACTCTTTATTTCTTGTTGATAAGAGTGCACTTGGATACTGTGTCTAAAAGTTAACTGTGAGATTTGAAATAAAAATCCATGCATAGACAACATATATTGAGAGACTTTTGTTTTTTTCTTGTTTGTAAGTGTGGCTTCCAATAAGCCAAGATTAATTCATGGTCAATAGATACATCAAAAAGTTTCTGAAAAGTTTGTTCAAGTTTTCTGTTTCTACAAAGAGGCAACAAATGATACTGTTATGCACTAGATTTAGCTCTTGATTATCCATTGTAGACATGAATAAATACCATCCAAGTTTATACCAAAAAAACTCAGTTAAATGAGTTCATTTTATTGACTTCTTTGTTAAGATTTTTTTTAAATATCAGAAGCCCCTAAATTACCAAAATATGAACTTACTGTTTAAAAAAATGTCCAGATTAAGAAAAACAAATATGTCTGTGCTGCTTCCCCTGGAAGGTATCTACACCTCATTGTATCATACTTGTAATTGGCGACAGCACTTTCAACTGCATAGAAAAAAAGCCACTTAGTTCATCTTGAACCCTGCACTCTAATTTGACTCCCAAAGTTTATCCCTATTAAAAATGCCTACATGAAAAATGATAATCCCATGGAAAGCTACTGATTATTTTATCTGAGGACTACTATCTCTTAATGCTCTCCTTTATTAAAAATGACAAACACCCCATTATCTCTCAGAATCCATTTATTATTCAGGAGTATTCTTTAGTTTCTTCATTATAGATTGTGCACTTATAAATAATTAACAATTACGTAAAATTAAGAAGTCTCTGCCCTGTAAATAGTTCATTATTTGACTATTGGCAACAACTGGGTTTCAAATGTATTTTGTGATTATTGTGAGTCTGATCACAGTATGATATTTAATAAAAAATTCTAAATCTTTTTCCTCAATAAAAATATCAATAATCCACTATAAACCTATTATCACAATAACTATATTCCTATATATTTTTTCTTTCTCAGAAATGCATTCTTATTGCTATCAAGGAAACCAATCAGGCTAGAGGATAATGATTATATTTTTATTTCCCCAAACTGTACTTAAGTCCTATATTGGTGTCAGGAATTATCTCTAGTAGAAAATAAAAATCCCTTCATTCCTTAACACTGACATTTTTTGAGTCTAAAGGTCCAGTGTGTCAGCATCTATGTGTGGCACAAAGCATTATTGCATTCTCAGTATTCGAACATATTTTATTAATTCAAGATAGTCTTGATGATGTGTTTAAAAATTCCAAATTTATTTTGAAGTATAATCATAGCATAAATGACCAAAACAAACTACCAGCTACACAAAGTTCTTCTCTAAATTATCTAATGTCAGGCTGTAACAGCCCTATTATCAAACAGTCTTGCTTTATCTCTGCTAGTAACAGGAGACTCACAACCTTGTGATGTAGTGAACATATAATAATGTTAGATGCAATTATCATTTGTAGCAGTTTAGAAATCCCCTTTGTATTAAACAAATACTCTTAAGAAAATACACAGTTAACTAACTTGAAAAAATAATACAGTTGTAATTATGGGGAAAATGTATTCTGAGATTCCTCACGTAGGTTTAACAGAAAAAGTTTGTTGGATGGTGGAGAAGCAACAACATTTGGAAAGGAGGAGAAGGATCTTGTTTCCCTGATACCACAGAAAGTATACTAACATATTAAAACAAATAAGAATGCTTGGATGCTGAGGAATTCAGAAATGATGTAACATAAAAAACTTTGAGAGGTCAGAGTAAGGTAAACATGTACAAAAAGCAATGAGGGAAGCTAGTATGATTTGGGGGCAGACCTGGTGATTTCCCTCGGAAATGTCAAGTTAATGTTGTCTACTGGATGAGGACTATTGGCTCAATATGCAATAATTTCCCAAGACAATGACTGCCTTCCCTTCTGATACAAAATGCTACCTTTACCTGACAATGCCCAAGGTAAGTCAAAATGAGGGATAAAGAAGAATATATTTCAATTAATCGCTTCTTGGCCTTTTGGCTAAGATCAAGTGTAAAATATATTTCAATTAAAGAAATGTAATGTTGCATAATTATTCAAGTTACAAAGCAGTGATTTCGTAATTAAAATCTGGAGAGTATCTGAGCTCTATGAGAAATTCAGTTTTAAGATATGAATACCAAAAGGAAGAGGTATAGGGGAAGGAGGATGCTAAAAGAAAAAAAAAAAAGTAAGTCTCCAGGGTATCTTCATTAGTTCTCTTCTAAGTATACAAAAAGTCTCTAACATATGTGCATATTTGACAAATTATTTCAAGCTTTTTCTCAGTCAACAAAAATCCAGATAAATAGCACAGTATGGTTGAGAAAACTTTCAGGATGCTATTTTAAAATTATTCTACCATGTTCATTTTGAAATAGGTTGTTTACTTAACTCCTTTTAAAAGTAATTTCTTTTAGAAACTAGCTAGGGTTTCAAAAGCCATGTTTCTGAGAGGAAAGTGGTCCTACTATGTATGATTAGCAAATCTATAGATGTGAAACTCTGTTTCATAAAGGAGAATGAGTGGGCCTTAGAACTTTAGATACACAACAAGTAAGAGCGGACAACATGATTTGGAAGCATGCAAGCATGTCTCACTAACTGAATAAAGAGGTAATAATGGTAAGAGTGATATTCACACCAAGACATGTTGGTGAGAAACCCTACAAAGGGCATAGATAATAAGGCACATTGGTGAGAAATCATGCTAGAGGTATAGATCAAGTTTTCTGTTTATACCACAGAAGAGGGCAGTCCAAAAGAGAAGGGAAGCCCTGAAACCCAGAGGCCTGTCATGTAAAAGCTGAAGAATCCATTCTAAGACCATGTGTACTTAGATGACAAGACCAAGTTAATTCTCTTCCTTTTCAAATATCCATCACATTAGGTATGTTTGTTTCTCAAAATTCAACAAAGAACTCACAGTCACTCTACACATATTTCAGAAGTACCTACTAAGTAACAGTTAAGGTGTTAGGTGCTAGGGATTGAATGAACAAGAAGACACATACCACTCATACATTTGTAGATTTTACAGCATAGTTCATGTTCTCAAAATCTCTTGCTTTTATTATCGACATATTTCTCTACAAAACCCATCTCCATTCTTGCAAGTACTCCCTACTCCAGTCTATCTTCTACAAAGCTGAAAGAAATAACTCTTTAACAACAACAAAACCACCACCAAAAATGATGTCACTTTCCTATTTGAAAAGGCTAGTGCTTCCCAAGGGTAAAACTCAATTTTTTCATCACAATGTCTAAGATTCTTTATAACTTGGCCTCCACCAAAGTGCTATAATCACAGAATTCCTTATCTTGATGGTAATATGTCTCCCTTTTTTTTCTCTACTTGTAGTTCACTTAGTGCCTTCTTTATCTGATTAAATTCCACTTGCCATTAAGGCGCAGTACAAGGACCATATACCTTTTGAAATCTTCACCAACTACCCAAAGGGAATCTATTGCTGTTCTCTATGAGACTCCACACAGAACAGTCAAGCCTCTATGCTTGACTTCTGAGTGAAATCTCAGGTAATTTCTTTTTGGTAGACTTATCTCTGAAGCTGACGTGACCATTCTAAAATACTTTGCATCTGGCTATATTATACATTTATTATACTGCCTTATAACTATTTACATTTCTGTGTCTTTACACAGTCTAGGGACCCACTTGAAGGAAAAGTCGACAGCCTATTCAATTGTGTTCACAATGCATAACACACTACCTGGCATATATTATTATATATGTGTGTGTGACATATATATGTGTGTGTGTGTATATATATGTCAGGTAGTGTGTTATGTATATTTGTATACACACATGCATATATTCTTAAAAAAAGGAAAGAATGGAGGAAAGGATTCCATCTCTCTCTTTGTAACTCAGACCATATTTTATTCATCTTACTATATGACTCTCTCTAGTACCCAGCTATGTTTGACGTTTAGCAGGGTGCTTAATATTTGTTATATGACAGAACTCATGAACAAATCTGATTAAAGTTAATTTATTCACAGAGTTTCAAATACGGATATGGAAAATGATCTGATATATTTAGTGTGGTAAGAAAATTTCAGATCCCATCTGTATGAAGAAACATCTGTATCAATAATATATATGTATTGCATAGAATGCTTATGGAACAAATAAATGATTAATAGTGGTTTCCTTGAATAATGGGGTGGAGAATTGGGTTTAAGTTTTTCCTATTACTTTATACTATTTTATGTGAAAGGAAACATATACTTAGATTAAGACAAATGATATGGATAAAAGCAGGAACACTGCCAAGGAATTTCAAATTGGCTTAATTAGGCATTTTAAATTTCTCTAAAAAATAATATTTTACTACAACCTATAATCCTCCTAAGCATCAAACATATAGTCTTACAAATACTTAATTAGGTTTATTTTAGTTAAAAAAAAAAAGACTGCTCTGAATAAATACCCTTTTATTCCTCAACGCTTAGTGGTCTTAGAGTTGTAGACTACAACTACTACAATGTAGTCTACAGAACTGCAGCACTTACATGCTTGTTAGAAATACAGATTCTTGGGTCCCACCCAAAATTACTGAATCAGAATCTTTAGGGGTAGGACCCAGGAATCTGTGTTATATCAAGTCCTTCAGGTGATTTCAATGCCTACTTAAGTCTGAGAAACCTTGCTCTCAAGTTTTATTCTTGAGAACTTTACAACCTGACAGCACCATCTGTTGGTAGTGACTGTCCCAAATCAGGACACACAGTCCCAGAGGGGAAGATGACCAGACATGCATTATCTATCAGTTGTCATGCACCATGTTAAAGACTGAATAGACAGAGTACTTGATGGGAAGATGCCTAACCATACAGATGTACACAAAATTCTCTCTGAAAAAGCATACAACTTACAATATATATTTGCTTACACATTTCCTCATATATATATATATACATATATATATATATATACACACAAATATATATATACACATATATATATTTTAATAAACTACAAATAAGGAGCTGGTAGCATACAGAAGCTATAGCAATCGGGTAAATCAGAGGAAGTGAGTAAATGCTCCAAAGTAGTGGTTACATATAAAGCAAGTATTAAGATTTTTAGTCACTCTGTGCAAAAGTAATAAAAATTAAAAAAATTATAAATCAAAGCCAATACTTAGTTAGCACTTATTATGTACCAAGCACTGATTCTGGGGCTCTGTCCCTGGGCCTAAAGATACAAGACAATCATTTCTAGGTTATTTCTAGGTCAAAAGAGAATAGTAGGCACAGCCTAGGCATTTCATTAATCTCTGATTCAATAAATTAATAAATAAGGAAATACAATATATTTGACTAAATTCTTCATAAAAAAAGAAGTAGTTTTAAAATGCTATCCTGCTTAGAATTTCTACAAAGGGATTTCTACAAAGGGATCAACTTGCCATTATCTGGATTATTCGTGTATTGTGAAAAATTGTCTTTATGTTTTATAAAATTCTGAATACCTGTTAAAATCTCTTATTAAGACCTCCTACACTGCTTTATTGCAAGCATCTTTTATGAAGTTCTTGCTGGGTGTAAAACACTATTTTATATATATTCCATATACTTTTATAGACTACAATAGTCTTTGGAAAGGCAGTTCAGAAGAATTCCAAATCATAGGCAATTCCAAAAACATCTTTTATACCAGGATACTAAAGTGAGTTGAAGTATAAGTAAACCAGTTTTTCTATCTTTTTTTTTTTGTTGTTGTACTTCTGCAAGGCATTTGTTTAATTATTATTATTATTTTGTTGTTGTTGTTAAGTGAAGCCATTCCATTTTCTGTTGGTTTGTGGCTACTGCACACATTCTAGAGTTTTATGATCTGATCCAAATCTTTATCTAAACTACTGTTTATCATGATAATCATTATTGGTGATGATCAATGCACCAGAATAAGGTCCATGATATCCATTAATATAAATTCCTGTGGTTGACTTGGAACTACCACAATTAGGTTTATGTGTCTACTGCCAGGATTACATTAGGTAAAAATGAAGACAGTTAGCTGTACTTCTTTGTAAGGATGAACAGACATTGAAGCACCAACACCGAATTACCTGCCAGAAGCTACCCACGATGAAGACCAGAACAAATTCATACAAATCCCCTTCTGGCAAGTATCTTTTGATAAATCAGCCATTTTTCAGGAAGAATTTAGTAATAGGGCATCCACTGTTAGTAAACTCTAATCACCGTCAATGTTCTGGTTTTGAGGTTTGAAAAATAGGGAATCTCTCCAAATGAGGTAAATTCTCCATCTGTAAGATAATGAATGAACCTCATAGAGACTTGGTTACATTTTTACAAAATCCAGGTATTATCTGAATGATTTGACCAGGGGCTTTTAACAGGTTTGTGTGAATATCTACTGGAAACTCTTTTATGGAGATGAGAATAGACTCAACATATTTCAGAAACAAATACCAAATTTCCAGAAAACCTTTGGACATTAAGGAAATCAAGTTTGGAATCAGACAGAGGTGTGTTCAATTTTTAGTGCTATTCTCGGCTGTACATGGGAAGCTCATTTATATTCAAGGGTATTGTTAAGGATTAGATGAGCACAAGTAAACATCAACAGTATCTCCATTTTACAGATGAAGAAACAAAGTCTGAGAAATTCAATAGTCTATTCTCCAGGTCCCATAGTAAGTAAACAGAAGTTCTAGGCTACAAACCTGTTCTAGCTGACTCCTAAATATATTTTGGCTCTAACTCCGACTCTCACCTCACTGTGGTGAACACTCAGATGTAAGAAGGGGAAACAATTTTTTTTAAGCTAAGGAAGAACAAATTTTCAATAACCATCAAAGAAATGTGACCACCACAGTTTAGGAGAAAAGATGGTGTAGGAAGCTATTTAAAATCTGTGTCTTCTTTTTTTCCAATATTTCAGAAAACAGGCTACTTGATTTTCATTTTTTTAATTACTGATATTCTAAAAATAAACAAGATAATGTGTGTTCATTGAAAATATCCAAACAGTCAACAGGCTTTTAAAATAGAATGAGAAAGTCTGCCCTTATTCTTTCCATTCACCACTTCTAGGTTGAAGTACACATCTTTAGTCCTTTTCCATTAACAGATTGGTCAGATCAATACTACTCTGTACCCACCATTTTCTTTGATACCACTCCTTTCTCTATTTTCTTCCATTACTTCTTCCAGCAGATTGGGTGTAAATAATATGCTTATTTCTCAATCACTCTACTATTCTTTGCTGATGTTACTCAACAACAAAACAGAGTCTAGGTAGCAAATACCTGTGATTAAAAAAAAAAATGAATACATAGAGAATGTTGCACACACCTATTGATTTCTATGCAGTAGAAAGTTCTTATTCTGTCCCTAACAAAATGCCTGAGCTGACTAAAGAAACAAAATTTTAAAAGCTTAAACAAACAACACCCAAAATGAAACAAAACAGAAGAGAGTACACAGAAAGAAAAGTAATTCTTGGGCTAAAGTCTACATTTTATGAAGATAATTCATTAAGGAAAACAAGCCAACATTACAATATTATATGGATTACTATAGTGATATACTGTGGAAATCTTGATTGCTAGAAATATAAGATTTTTAATAAAGTATTTATGAACAATTACAGAGAGGCACTGTATTCCCCAGTCTTCTTGGCATCTAGATGTGGCAAACTAAGTTCTCATGAATGGAGAATGACTAAATATGGTGTATGGAACTTCCACATCAGTTCCTTAAAAGAAAAACCAGGTCTTTCACTTCCTCCCCCATTTGCCCACATGCTAGAATGAATATCTGGTGCAGAACTGATCTAGAAACCCTCAAATATTGAGCCTTGAGAAAAGGAACCTGGGGTAACCTTACAATACAAACCCATCCTCCAGGCAGCCTGCCTACCTCCATATTGTTGCATGAAAGAGAAATTTTTATTTTGTTTGAGCTAGTCAAGTTTTTGAACCTCTTCATTACAGCAGCTTTGCCTATACCATGACTAATGTGTCAACAGGTACCTCCAAATGGAGAACTCCCCTAACCAAAACCTGTTAGTTGTGCTGTGGGCAGTGAGAAAACAATGATCTCTATTCAGTCATGGCCAAATACATGGCAACACAGTTGGTTTTGACCAGAATGTGGAAGCTTGTTGGTTTTCTCTTGCTGCTTACTAAGCCAGTCCCAGATAAAATCAGGCAAGAATTAAACATCAACTTGCTTGCAAACAGATACAAGAATGAATACAGCTTCTCTAAAAGAGTACTCTGCCCATGGCCTAAATTAACTGGGAATCAGGATGTATGAGGGTTTTCAGGTTATGACTTGTTGCTCATCACAACTCTTCACTTCTCTGATTCCATTGCTCTTTGGAATCCAAATTCTCCTTTTTTTAATTAGCCTTCTGCTATCCACTTAGCCTTTAGAGTAGTTTTAAATGGGAGCAACAGATGTGAACTAATAGGTCTCTGAGGTTCAACAGAAATGAACCAGTAGGAGATACCTAACCTTAAGATGGTAATTTACTTCACTAGAAACCTATATTGGGGTAAAACTATATTAGGAAAGGTCACTTGACATCTTCTCAATACCATTCAGGCCTTATCAGGAAAATGAGGCAGATAATTTTTTCCTTAGCAAGCTAAAGTAGGTCAATCACAAAGTGCCAAAATAATTCTTAATTGAAGTATAGCTGACTCTTGAACAACAATGGGGGTTAGGAGTGCTGACCCCCATGCAGTCAAAAGGCTACATACAACTTTTGACACCCTAAAAACTTAACTACTAAAAGCCTACTCTTGACCAGAGGCCTTACCAGTAACAGTTGGTTAACACATATTTTATACGTTGTATGTATTATATACTGTATTCTTACAATAAAGCTAGAGAAAAGGTTAAGAAAATCATAAGTAAAAAAACATTTACTGTATCATAAAAAATACATGTACAGGTGTACCTATGGAGCTCAAACCCATGTTGTTCTAGGGTCAACGTACTATCACCTCTCCCCTCATTAAATCACACTTGGTTCTTTCCTCTTCATATAAAATGAGGCTGTCTGTACCTCTTCTTCAACAACAAACTTCATAGTGAATTTGTAAACCAAGTCTTGGCTAGCCCTGTACAAGTATATTAACCTTCAATTTAAATGCACCTTGAAAGTTTAAATCTCAAACACTTTGCTCTGTTAGAACATGGCTACAACACCCAAAATTAAAGCACAGACACAATAGTGATGCAAGTTAGAAGTAACTCTTTTAAGGTCAATTTTAACTTTAGGCCACGTTTATGCACTAATGGATACAGGCAATCTCTATTCAATATCTTCAAGACCTAAGAAGGCCACAACATAAAAAATAGGAAATCGTCCTCAGCATAAGATCAAAATATCAAAAATCAATACCCCGTTCGGTTCTTATTTTTTAACAATGCTCTATGAATCAATTCAAGGTCATAGGCATAAAATATTAAGAATTGATAAATAGAACTAACTCATTGTGTCTCAAGTCTATAAACTTGAATACTTTTTATTACTATTCTTGCTCCTGTAGCTCCTGTGTGGCTCAGTTGGCTAAGCATCTGGCTTCAGCTGAGGTCATGATCTTGTGGTTTGTTAGTTTGAACCCCACATCAGGCTCTGCACTGACACTGTGGAGCCTGCTTAGGATTCTCTCTCCCTCTTTATCTCTGCTCCTCCCCCACCCTTGCTCATGTGGATGAGTGTTCTCTCTCTCTCAACATAAATTTTAAAAATTCCTAATTTTAACCTTAAATTCTTAATATTATCTATTATTGATCTTAAGAAGCTTGAGAGAAAAATATAGATTATTTTTAATCTGAAAATTTGCAGCACTGTTTTGATAAATTATTTTCATGCATATTAATTAGCTGTTAATATCTGAAACTTAGTCATACTTTAACGGTAATTTAAAAATATTATTCTCCATCACTATTATGTTCTTTTCATTTCTCAAATTTAAGTTTTTTTACTTCTTTCAAGAATGGTGATTTCTTTTTTCCTAGAAAGTTGTTAAATGTCCACTCTCAGAGACAAATGTTAGTTCTATCAACAGTCTCTGATTGATTTCCATCAGCAGTACATCTGACAACATCCTTGTTATTTAGCTTGTCGGTGAGTAAGAATTCTGACCACATGCCCAATATCAGAACTGAGAAGACATACGTAAGCCAAATGAAAGTGATGCTGATAAAATGAGGTGTCACTATTTGTCAGGTTAGATTGTGCCTCTCCTCGTTACCAGATTCCACTAGAAGTAATATCACTATGTCCTATTATATATATTGTTATTTTTGAAATGCTTTTGTATGGTGAGGAGTCAAGATTAATTTGGATAATAGGTACCTATTGTAATTTTAAGATGAACTGCCCAGGTATCATAAAGCAAATTTGTTCCAGATAGGAAAGAGTATCATTATTGCCAGAACACTACACTGAATGAAAACTGTAGGTGCACGATAATGAAGACATTGGAACTAGAGGCACAATTGTTATCAACTATCTTCTAAGGACTTATGATAAACTCATTAGAAAATCATATTTTTCTACAATCTATGTAACACTGTGCAGTATTAATGCTTGTTTTATTGTTGTTGAATTTAGGACATTATAAGCATATGGCTCAAGGTTCAAGGTGGAAACAAGATAACTTAGTCTAACTCCCTTATTTTACAATGAAAAAACAGATCCTGGAGAATATAAATGATTCTCATGTCAAAAATGTGAACCATAATCATAACTTGGCTAAGTTTTCTTTGCTCAACCATCCTGTCTCCTTATTCTTACCTGCTTTGAATCTTTGAATCTTTGTGTTTACACTTGACACCTGAGACATGCAAAAAGGCAAAAGGATAGTTAAGGAAAATACTAGAAGATGCATTATCTACAACTGTTCATGATATACTAAATTAGCTACCTAACTATTCCATCCACTTTCATATACTTAATGTATCCAACATTATGGTGCACTTATGTCAAAGGAACATTAACTTCATTCTCCTTTCCCCAAGGCAGCCTGAATAGGGAATAAACAAAAGTGCACTTGGGAAGAGGGTGTGATACTTTTTAAAAGCAATCTTATCTCTGCATTAGGACTTAAATTGCTAAGCCGCTGGATTGCTTTTCCAATTTACTAGGCTTGTGGGTTTTCTACAACACTCATGCAGAGTATACATCCTGGAGACCTTGCATTTTATTCAACTTTTCCAGAGGGAATTTATATAATAATTCAACTGATCCCTTCTGTGGCTCGCTTAGCTAGCTTGGATCAGTGGATGACAGGGAATTTAGGCCTAAGTCTACATGAAAGTCTGTTTATGTTTCAGCACACAGGTAATGGATTATTCTTTAGGGGAGGAAATAAAGGAGGAAGATTTTTGCAGGTGATACAACCACCATGATTTGATAAATTGTGTACATTAAAATAAAAATGTATACATTCTTTAAAAGATAAAGTGCTTTTAGATTAAGAGTTTTTATAGAAAACTCGACTAGTGGAAGGTCAGAAGATTGAGTAATAAGCATAATCTGTATAACTAAATAGGAGTTAGGAAACAGTGTTGGGGATTATATGCATACTTTACTCATCATCATTAACCCTTGAGTTACAAGGAACTCATTCTAGTGTTTTGGAAATATGCAGATCCCTACTTCTTTTTCTTCACACACATAAGTTTGTTTTGCATTTATGATAAGACCTCCAGAAAAAGGTGGGCATTTGCAATTCAAGCCAGTTAACCAAACTGTGAATTACTGGCCTAGTTTATGGCCTATAAACAGGGTAGAACTTGGTCAATGAGTGTCAGCTTTTTGAAATGAAGAAAAGTATGTTTTATTTTTAAATACTGGCAACACAAAGACCATAGCAGACAATAAATGTTAAATACAATTCTTGTCAGGCCATATTCATAGCATTATTTGCTGTGGCAACGATTTAGATATGCCATATGGCATCGTGTTCCTGAAACAGAACTCCATGTGATATACCATCTACTAATATTGAAATGAGAAATGCCAGAATTTGAACCAACGTCCATAAATCCAAAATATTTCCTTCAAATACATTAGCATTTAGAGAGAAAGATCTAGACCTATTGTATGTCAAAATGTTGGTCTATCTGTGTTTAAAATTCATTTAAAAGTTTATGTAGCAAACCAGGACAATTTGTGCCTCAGGGCAGGAAGGGAGCAAAGATGTGAATCTTGGCAATTTAAACATCATGTCTCTCTGACTATCCCCATTTATTACCCTGCTGCATTATCAATTTCACCTTTTTATAATGATATGGCCATTTTCACTCCCAAGTACACACACACTAAATTATTTCAGAAAAATTAAATGTCTCTGTTTAAACATTTCAGGGTTTAGTATGAGATTGAAAACACAGATTGTCAATTTGCCTCACCTTTCACAAATCTTCCTTCCTACCTCTAATCTGTAATTAAAGCGATAATGACTACATTTTATAGTGCAATGACATCCTACTTCTAATATACTCTGAATGCATTTGTCTTATCTAAAAACTTAGGCAAAAAGAGTAAGTGAATTCTTGAATATTTACTCACTGTAAGTTTAAACTTTACAGTAACTATTAGTTTATTATTATTGTTGTTATTATTATTCTTGTTCTTTCCAGAATAGATTGCAAGTAAGAGATAATTATCTTCTATGCTTTATTTATAAATTCACATAATAAATGTTTACTACTGCCTTTCTGCTTTGCAACAAGGGATTATACAGAGTATAAATGAGGATACAAATGTAAATAAAACAAAGCTTCCAATCTCCAGGAGTTTTTAATATTATCAAAGAGAAACACATAGAAATACTTTTAACATTGGATCAAGGTGATCAGTCATACTGAAGAGGATAAATGGTAGATTATGGAGGTTGAGAAGTGGATCCAATCTGAACTGAGAGCTTTCAGGGAAGGATCTGTGAATACAATGGCTTGTGAACTACATCCAGGACTGAAGGCAGCTTTCTTCTGAGAAACACAGACGATATTCCAGTGGAAGTTTTGGAATTGACCCAAACAGGAATTCTTTTCCATCTCTAGCAGTTGTCTGAATAAGTAACAAATTCAGTGAGGTTAAGGGACTGCTTTTCTCACTCCCACGGTATGGCTCTAACTATTACTACACCTCACTGTTACTCTTCACTACCCCACCTTCGGCTTCAAGTGCATGGTTCTGTTTTGCATATGACTCACTAAACCTGAAGCCTGCTTTCGCATGCCTGATACTATGGCTGGCAATCTCTATATAGCACTAAATCATGGGAAAGGCAAGACAGACCTGAAAATGCAGACTGGATCTTTATGAGGAGCGGAAAGAGCATTCTAGGCAACGGAAACTGCAGAACCACTGGTCCCAAGTTAATAAGAAGTATTTTAAAAGCTGTGGGTATTCTATCAGCTGATGAGTATCTCCATTCCAATTATGCATTCTGGAATTGGGAAGATAACCAAAGAATGGGTTTGGGGCTACTGTGAGACAGATCTGAGCTAAAATTTCATTGATTGCCTGACTTCTATAAGCCCTTACTCTGACTGATGGGTCAAAGCAACATTTTGGGATTAGTGTCAGTTCAGAGCCAAGTGTCTAACAGTCCTTAAGTAGTCTGATTATTTCCTTTTCCTGAGTGCAATTACTCTGATAAAAGGCCATAAGTTCCTTAGGTGAAGGCTAGGAGAATAATTATCAGTATAATGTTTGGCAGTGACTGGGTCCTTCCTCAAGGGGACTGGACCTCTCTTTTGTTCAAGGGACTATAAACTATGGGACTGTAAACTACGATGGATATAGGAGAGTCATTACAATTTATACAACACGGAAAATGAACTTCTAATATACTAGTTACCTCGAGTTCAGGGCAAGGAGAATACGCTCCATTCAGGAGACAACTGGGGCAAGTTGCAGAGTTCTTGAAAATGAAATTACATATTAAGGACATGAGATACTTTTTTCTAAAAGTATCCACCCTAAAACATTAGAGAAAAATTAATATAAACAATAAGATCAATTAGGAAGCTAGGGCAATCATAATACGAGTTGATAAGGATAATAATAGTAGGAAAGGAGATTAGGACTGAGGAAGGGACGTGAAAGACTTTGAAATCTCAGCTGAACAAAATTGGATAAAGAGGTTGAGAGAAGTTAAAGAGGTTCTAAATAAGCCTGGATATTAGATGCCTGTTAGAACCTTTAATAAAACCAGTGCATATAATAGAGCAAAAATAACAGAACAAGTCAAGGGTTTAGATATTAATTCATCTCTAAAGTTGTAGTTAAGCTAAGGTATGTGATATCCAGGTAGAAAATTTGACATTCATTTAGAAACATTCATTTAGATCAGAAGGAAGGAGTACGCACTTGGGCTTCTGAAATGATAACTCCCTGCAGAGCAGTGGAGTGAGTAAATTATCAAAAAGAAAAAAAAAATGCAGAGAGGAAATAGAAATGAGTCAAAACCCAGAGGACACCTAACTTTAGGAAAGCAAGATGAAGAAAATCTATGAAGGAAACAGAGAAATATTAATCAGGGAAGCCAGAGGACAATGAATAAAGTATAGCAGACAATCAATAAGGAAAGGAGAAAAGAAGGGGGCAATTAACAGTTTCAAATATGACAGACTGAATAAGAAGCAGGAGGGAGGTTAATTACCTGTGTGTCTTCTACAGAATAGGATGGAGAGTACCAGGATTTAGAGTTGAAAGTATACAGTAAGTGGATGATGAATAAAATGAAGTAGGAAATATATGCTGTCATTTGCAGAATTTAGGAAATAAAAAAGAAATTACATATCTAGATGGAAAACTGAGTGAAGTCTTTGTTTGATACATGAGGATCTGGAGTGCATTAACAATTTCTGCAGAATGATCTAGGAAATAACTAAACTTGAAAATGCTGAATATAAAGCAGATAATATGGAACCTATTTCCTAAGGCAACGATGAAAAAATGGAACAACGAATGCAGGTTTAGGGGCTACGTTTGGAAAACAAACAAATGTCTTTTTCTCTGAACCAAAAGAAAGAAGGGAAGAACAAGTCAGGATACAGAACAATGTTCATTTGGAGAATAGGCAAGTTGTATTTTAGGATTTTATTTAGAATAGCCATGGTTCCAAAGAGTAACAAGTCAGCCCACTAGCTCGGAATGTGCGAGAAGGAATGAAGAGAGTTGGATTGGGACATAAGAAGAGTTGAAATTTTGGGGATTTGAAACAAAATGATGTGACCCATCTGGTAGCTCATTAAAACTGTTGAATCAGCATTTTAACCCTGTAAATTCTCCTCTCAGGGCCCTGGCCATGGTGGTTTTCACATGTGTTAAAGGGGCATTCACAATACATTTGAATGGAAGACCGGATGTTAGAACCAGAAGCCACGCATACTGTGTGTCAGGAAAAGGATATTAGAGATGATAGAAACTGATGGGAAAAAGTTGTGTTTTTGTTTTTATCATTGTTTTATCAAATGGTATTCTTCTAAGTTTCATCAAGCAGAGAGCAATATGAAAGCAGTGCACTCTAATAATTTATACTGTGACAAGAGGTCAAAAAAAGGAGCATTGTTCATTTTAGGAAATAACTAAGAATAGCACCTTGAACTCTGTAGTAATACATTTTTTAAGTAAAACCTACCAATAAGAGTGTTATAACAAGATAAATGAAAAGCATTAATAACTAAAGAAGAATATGAAAGAATAAGATGCCAAAATATTTTAAATTAGCAATTCATTTACATTCACTAAAGTAATGGTTTAGGTGGTACAGAGCAAAGCTTGTCATCCTCAAGCTGCACCATGTGGCTCCGTTGTAGAGGTCCACTATTAGAGCTCCCTAAATAATTGTTATTTACATCTATGATTTAAGAATCCATTGAGGTGCAGAGTTTTAGCAAGAGTACACTTATGTCAGATACTGGGAGTTCAAGCAACAGCATAGCTAGAATGTAAGAGAATATTTTTTATGTTTTCTCACAGTGTCTCTGGGTTGCTAATAGCTACAGTATATTCTCCAGGGCTTAGCTTATTTGCCCCACCTCAGGAGACACTATTCAGATTAAATTAGAATACATCATTCCATTATCTTTTTATTTTCTGTCCTTTCATCTAAAGCCTAAAGAACACGTCATTATAAGTGGAAAGGGGCAAAAATATGATCAATCAAAGCTTTTAAGAGCTACAGAGGAAAAAAAATCTGCAATACCTTTTTACTTTATATCCAACATAAGCAAAATATAGCAAGTAATGATGTGGATGCAATAAAGATTTTATTATCATTTTATTGGGATGAATACTCTATCTTACTCATATTTCTACATATATAGTTCATTTATCCCAAACTTTTAGTAATAAAGTTAATGGCATTCCACACTAAACATCCTTGCACTATTTTATGCTTTATGCATACATGTGTATAAAATGGGAAACTATAACAAATCAAGGGTAAGCAGAACTCAAGATTATACTAAGTAACACAATGATAAAGTAATAGGTACACAGTTTATTATACTTAATCAGTAAATGAAATCTTAATTCACTATTGACTTTCATCACATTTTTTTCCTGGCTTTGCTTCCACAAATACCAGTTCTTTAAAATCAACCATAATTGAAAATATAACTAACTTTATTAAGCACCAGGGGTGTTTTTTGTACTCTTCCAGGTACTTAATGCTTTTTTATTGTATCTAAATTCTCCTAACACTTTTCCAAGCCATGGGTTGTTTTTATTACTTTACAGAGAGGCTATAACTTGTATAAGGTCTAAGGAATAACCTTACAGGGTTCAAATTTGGGTTTTTCTGGCTACTAAGTGTCTTTTCCACTAGTAACATGTCAGGCAGGAAAGGATATTTAAATACGTTGAAACTCAGTGCTCTTTGTCCACCCACTGAGACACAGTTCAATAAAAAAGGAACTAGTAAAGTAAATCCATCAACATCTGCCTAAATTATGGAGAAATCACACACAAAAAAATAAGCAAGCAGATTGGGAAATTAGAGCTTTGCCCAAATACACACTTAAGTTGAAGAGAAGGAATGCTTTTAAAAACGATGTAATTGGTATTTATAGAAAAAATAAGTGGTGTAAGATTAGACATGGTAAGAACATAGAGACATTAGCTTTATACATACAAATAGAATTATGAGCATTCCAATAATATTTAAAAATCAATCAAGAATTGCTTAATTTTAAAATACAGACCAATGTTATTGATGAATATAGATACAATAAATCCTCAACAAAATATCAGCAAACCAAATTCAACAATACATCAGTACATAATGAAATAGGATTTATTCCAGAGATGCAAGGATGGTTCATCTGAAAATCAGTCAATATAATATATCACATGAACAAAGTAAGGGATAAAAATCATAGGATATTCTCAGATGCAGAAAAAGCATCTGAGAAAACTCGCCATTCATTTTTGTTTATAAAAAGTTTCAGCAAAGCAGAGTGAGATGGTATTTCAACATAGTACATGACAAACCCACAGCTAATATCATACTCAATGGAGGAAAGCTGAAAACTTTTCCTCTAAGATCAAAAATAAGACAAGAATGTCAACTTTCACCACTCTTATGCAATTTAATATTAGGGTCCCAACTAGGGAAATTAGGCAAGAAAAAGAAATAAAGTTATCCCAATTGGAAAGGAAGAAGTAAAACTGTCCTTAACCGCAGATGACATACAAACTCTAAGACATTAATAAAATAAATTGAAGTATTTATACAATGATATTTTGTTCTCATGGATTGAAAAAATCAATATTGTTAAAATGCCCACACTATCCAAAGCAATCTATAAATTCATTGCAATTCCTATGAAAATTTCAATGACATTTTTCACAGAAATGTAACAATTCTAAAACTTCTATGAAACCATATTGCATATAGCCAAAGAAGTCTTCAGAAAGAAGAACAAAGCCCAATGTATCACACTCCCTGATTTTAAACTATATTACACAGCAGGACTAATTAAAACAGTATAGTTTTGGCACAAAGTATAATGGAACAGAGACCCCAGAAATAAACTCACACATATATGATCAATTAATTTATGACAAGGGAGCCAAGAATATGCAATAGGACAGTCAGTAATATGTCAGTAAATGGACAATAGAGTTCATAAAACTACTAGAAGAAAATCATAGTAAGTTCCTTGATATAGGTTCAGGAGATGATTTTTTTGATCTGATACCAAACCAACAAAAACAAAAATAATTAAGTGGGACTATATCAAACCCCAAAGGTTCTGCACAACAAAGCAAACATCACCAAAATGAAAAGACAACTTACTGAATGGGAGAAAATATTTGCAAATCATATATCTGATATTAAGCTAAAATCCAAAGTATATTTTAAAAATGTGTACAACTCAATAGCAAAACAAATTTTTTAAAAAACCACCAAAATTCCAATTAAAAAATGGGCAGAATATCTGAGTAGACACTTTTCCAAAAAATACACACAAATGGCTAACATGTACATGAAAATATGTTCTACATTACTAATGTTCGAGGAAATGAAAATCAAAACCACAATGAGATACTACCTCACACTTGTTAGTATCACTATTGTCAAAATTACTAGATAAAACAAGTGTTGGTGAGCATATGGAGACCAGGGAACCCTCACATGCTGTTGGTGGGACTATAAAATGGTTCAACCACTATGGAAAACAGTAGGAGGTTCCTCAAAATACTAAAAATAGAATTACCATATGATTCAGCAATTCCACTTCTGGGTATATATCTGAAGTAAAGAAAAAACACTAACTTGAAAAGACATATGTACCCTCATGTTCATTGCAGCACCTGGGTGTCCACAGATGGATGGACAAAGAAAATGTGATACACATATACAATGGATATTGTTCAGCCATAAAGAATGAAATCTTTCCATTTCCAATAACACGGACCTCAAGGGAATTATGCTAAGTGAAATAAGAAATAGACAAATTCTGTGTAATCTGACTCATGTGATCAATTTAAAAAAAAGCACACAGATACACAGAATAGATTGGTGACAGCCAGAGGTGGGAGGTGGAAAATAGAAAAAAGAATGAGTTAGTTTTTTGAACTTAAATAAATTAAATTTTTAAAAATTTAAAAAATAAAAATAGAATTATGTAATATTAAATTTGAAAGACTGAATTATGGATAATTAGGTATCTCCTAGTAGCTTAACTGGCATACAAATATATCCACTATTCTTTATCCATATTTGTAGTATTCTAGTTTGAGTACCTTTCCATTAAAAAGTGACTATTTTAGGGGTTCTGGGTGGCTCAGTTGGTTAAGCATCTGCCTTAGGCTCAGGTCATGATCTCCTGGTTCATGAGTTCCAGCCCCATGTTGGGCTCTGTGCTGATAGCTCAGAGCCTGGAGTCTGCTTGACTCCATCTCCCTCCCTCTCTGCCCCTTCCCTACTCGCACTGTCTCTCTCTCTCACTCAAAATTAAATAAACATAAAAAAAAAAAAACTGACTAAAGTTCCCACCCATTCTTTGGTTTTGCTTTTTCATTTAGGAAACAGAAATACCAAAACCCCTTTTTCATACATCTCACTGATTAAAAATAAATTTCTAGAAATATAAGCATGTTGAAAGAAATTTATTTAACATTAAGGTCTTGGCATCATTATTAACAATTATAGTTCAGAAAAAGTTGTCTTAATTTGCTTTAATCACCCTGTCCAGTAATACCTATCATTTTTAGATAAATAAGATCAAAATACCCTGAGAATTAGAGAAAGAGTAAGCAATTTAAGTATAATTAAATATTAAATCCACTTAGTTATTACAAATGAAACTTTTTAAAGAAGTATATTTGAATGAAAAAATCTCTGATCACTTGATTATTCATTATCATCTCAGGCCTAAATAAAGGCAATTTATAAGACCATTTTGCTATCATTTAGAGGTATATATATATATATATATATATGTATATATATATATATAATATATGTTTATATTCCATTTTGAAGACAGTATTATATAAGGAAAATGTCAATACTTGTTTGAAAAATGTTTAGGGAAGAAAACTTTTGCCTAAAAGTAACTACCTAATTCCTGAGTTAACATTTTTGTTTTCAAACAATAAATATGAAAAATATTTGCTTTTGAAGAACCTTCAGGATACCCAGTTACTATACTTCTGCTTTTATCTCTGATTCTTTCTATTTCATAATGATTTCTTAAAGCATCCAAAATATAATCTGGACTAATTTTCAGATTTGAACAAGTAAAACCAACTCCTGTAATGAAGTCATTCATTTTTACATGCTAAGTAATAGAAAAAGAAAATAGGTGACTACTACCATAGGTTAGAAAAAACTGTGTTTAGACTCTGCTCTGAGAATATATTAGGTGTGTGTTGAAACCTGCATATGAATTCTTTCAGAGTCAGTTGTTTTTACCTGGGAAACTAAATAGTCTTTAGCCTGGACTATTGAAAGGTCACCTTGGTTAAAAAAAAAAAAAACCCTAACTCTTAAGGGTTAATTTTGGAAGTGCCACTGGAAAATTGGTTTCCCATGAGAGGGTTGGCCTGCATTTATAGTGGAAACACTAAAGGAGGTAAAACTTCTTTCTTTGGCAGCCTCTCATCTTCTGATGTAGCTTTAGCCAAACTATATGATAGAGGAACCAATGACTGTCCAAATTTGTGCCTGGTACTGGTCTAGTTGTTTATTCCTCACAATATCCCACATATATTTACTCATTATCCAGGCATTCAGCCAGCATTTACTGAAAGCATAGCGTTACCCAGAACGATGCAAAAAAGCAAATATTCAACGCATACTTCCTGCCTAAGGACCTCCCATTCTGATATATGTACAAACGAAAATGTAACTAAATTGAGAAGCTTTAGGTACATGGTAAAGCTGGGAGTATTAGGGAAGGACAGATATCATAATTTTATGGCATATATAAATGTCAAAATAACCTTTTTAAAAATGTTTATTTATTCTGAGAGTAAAAGGGGGAGAGAGAATCCCACGCAGGCTCTGAGCTATCAGTGCAATGTCCAACACATGGCTAGATTTCACCAACCATGAGATCATGACCTGAGCAGAAATCAAGAGCCAAACGCTTAACAGACCCTAGGCACTTCTCAAAATAATCTTGCACACATTTTCTCATGAGCGTTAAAAAGAGTTTCAAAATAAAAGATCATGAAACATGTGACTATTTAAAAAAGGAAGTTTAGATACTCTTGTAAGAAATTTAGGATATATCTATTTCTACCTGAGTTAGAGATAAGTTGCTACAATGTCTCAAAAAGGGGGAGCTTATTTCCAATTTATGTTAAAACAGGGAAATTAAAGAAGACCTTATTGAACAGATAGGTTTTGAGCAGGCCTTAGACGGATGAGAAAAGTACATATTCAGAAAGAAGAGAAAGCAATTCCAGTAGAGAAAATAAAATGTAGATTATAAGTCATATATTTGAAAAACAAAAGTTACTATCTCGTAAAGCCTCAAAATATCCCTAAAATGTCAGGTAGGGATTATTTGGGTCTGGGAGGGAGGGATTGATCACATAGATAATTATAGAAAAGTAGGCCAAATTTTTAGCTTCTGTAATGTCCTAATTTTATTATTTGATGTAACAATGTCCTGTGTACTATATAATGGAAATCTATTTTAAGCAACATTAAAGTACTATACCAGAACAAGTTGGACTCAGACTCCCTTTTTAATATTCAAGATATTTAGACTGACTAATAATTTAAAGCATTGTTTAAGTTGGTTGGCCAGTAAATACCAAAGTATCAAGTATTAACTACTCTGCCTTGGAACTTTATTCCTCTTATTCCTTTATTCCACTTTTTTCTTAGTTTTTAATCAAGGGATATTTTGAAGGGCATGTGAGGTCAGGCACACCCAGCAATGAGAGAGAAATTAAGAACACAATTCTTCCAATTTAATATTTCACATATGACTTTACTTACAGATGGCATTTTAAAACATTTTAATGATATTTTTCAAAAAGTAGTTTCAGTCTAGTAGTTTGATCCTGAAACACACTTTAACCCTCAATTCTATAAAGAAAGTTGTTTTAAATAAAAATTACATTTTTTTCTCCTGGTATCATTAATAATATCCCTTTTATATACACATGCCTGTGCCCTCACATACACACACATCTTCAAGTGCCTAAAATGAGATAAAATGACTGGATTTATACAATTAATTATAGGTATACCTTTAATATCTTTAAATACCTTTAAAATATAGGCACTAGGGGCGCCTGGGTGGCTCAGTTGGTTAAGCCTCCAACTTGGGCTCAGGTCAGATCTCACGTTCGTGGGTTCGAGCCCCGCATCAGACTCTGTGCTGACAGCTAGCTCAGAGCCTGGAGCCTGCTTCCGGTTCTGTGTCTCCTTCTCTCTCTGCCCCTCCCCCTCTCAGGCTCTGTCTCTGTCTATATCAAAAATAAATAAAACATTAAAAAAATTTAAAAAAATAAAATAAAATATAGGCACTATATTTTATAGGACATATAACTTGCAAAATTATATAATGCCTAAATGGAAAGAGTAAGAAACAGTGAAAAAGAGTCATTTACTATCTGTGAAGGAAAAGAACTAGAAAGCATCTTTCCCAGTGCTTTATAAACTGTGATAAAATAGAAATTTTAAAATTATTATAGTCATATTATTTTAAAGTGTATTATAAAAAATCTAAATACTAACTTACACCTTTAATTTGACTAATACCATTATTTTAAAATAAATATATTTTAAAAATAAATGTATTTAAACAAAAATATTTAGAAGTGCATTATGCCAATAGTAGTATATAAATACAGAAAAAATAGTAATGTGATATATGAAAAAAATAAACTCAAGAAACACTTACAGTTCACATAGGGACACTGGAACCCAAATAAATACGAGGTCTCTTCATGTTAAAACAGTAATAGCTCTTTGGTTCAAGTAGATGACTGGGAAAAATATTTTCTAATATTATAGAAACTAATCACCCACCTATTATATTGTTTATTCCAACTTAGGATATAAGATTTGGATGGTAAATTTAAATGACATGTGTCTCCTTCAATCCCTGATCACACTTGTGGTTGGAATACTGATTATCGATGGCTATTCAAAGTTCAGGGGGTTTTAAATAGACAGTCTCAACTTTAAAAGTAGCAGCATAACCCAGACTTAATAGGATGAATAAAGAAGAGTTTAGGTTTATCTCAGAATCTTTTGGACAAGAAGATTATTCTAGTATTTGAATGAGAACATTCAAGAAAGAATAAGAGGACTTGTTTTTGGAGGTTTTTTTGCTTTTTGTTTGTTTGTTTTCTTTTGTTTTGCTTTTGGGAGGGTATATGCCTAGGTGAATTATTATGACAAGTGTGACCAATACTAGCAGAACAAATATCCTATGAAGTCAAGGACTATATTTGCACTGTTTACTACTCCTCTTCATTGAGTCCTGTTCCTAGAATATGGTCAGGTTTTAATATATCTCTTATAAACTAATAGGTGAGAAATGGAATCATTAAGAAAATAACTATTTCAATGGTTAGACACTGGGGAGTAATGATCTCCATACCCGGAGGACTTCTCAGGATGAGATGCGATAGAGGGGATCCAAGCACCTGAATGACATTCATACAGATTTTCTCTAATCTCTTCACCCATGAGATTCTAGGATTCTTTGCTTATGAAAACCTGGGATGCACTACAACTTACAAATTTTAAGGGCATCATTTAATAGCATACTCCACCCATGAATTAAACTGTAGTTTTTCAACCTAAAAGAATCAAGTGTTTCCAAAGCATGATTAACATAATCTCCTGGCAGTATGTAAACAGTCCTTTGGTAAATCTTCATGTCATATTATCATTGTTATACTCTTTTTACAGCTAGTAAGACCAAAGTAGGCAACAACTACAAATCTTATGACTTCCAGCCTTATGCATAATGATTTTCAGGATCTTACAGTTTATCCCTCACAGCCCACATATTGAATATGAATATAGAAACTCAGAATTTCCTTAGTACTAATAGCATATATAAAAGGGGTAAAATAGGCCATCTATTCAAATGATTAGCTGAATGAAAAGAACTCTAAAAAAATCAGTCACTCCTCACCATCTTTGCTAGAAGAAAATCTCCCAGAGCACAAAGAACGGCTAGATCAGAAGTGATTATATATTCTATTACCTCTTATATATGTATGTACCCAAAGGCTTAGGCACTGGTACTTGATATGGCGTTCATAAATGAAATATTAGAAATTTTCCCAATTTATACATACTCAGAAGCTATGGTGGAAAAATAAAAAAAAAAATCCAAAACTAAAAATATTTCATTTTGGAGCTCAAATTCATTTACTTCAATGCCCTATTGATTGATATTATTTTGGATTATAACAGGAAGAACAAAGCACACCCTTCCTAAAGAAGTAATAAGTAAGGAACATTTGAAATGGAAGCCCGGGAGACAGGAAAGAACTTAGGTTAAGGTTTCTGTGTATGTGCAAAAGTACCCATAAGTAAAATGAACCAGTGCACTGAAATGTAATTCTGTAATTCCCAGGGCAACATTTTGGGGAACTAAGTTTGCAGGCAATCTGTTTGTGATACATGTTGGTGTGAGTTTCCAGAAAACCCAGATCAGTCCCATGAGATCCTTTTTATGGTAGAGTCATGAAATAATGTAGGTAATTAACTATGAAGCTATATTTTTTTCTTTAATCATTGACATTCTGAATATTAAGTAGAAACAAAACTATTTTGGACCTATCTATACATAGGTCATATGTTTTCCCCGTACAGGGATGACATTTTACTGACTCCTCCTATTCCTAAATATAGCTGTAAACAATCCCTGCTCCAACTATACCAGTACAAGTAGAACAGATTCAGAGAATAATAACTCATTGAAATTGAGGCAGTTACAGTCACATTTGCTCTCCCCAAACATGGCAGTTTCATTCTCTAGAGAGAGGTGCATTTATCACATTCACAACCATAGTAAAATGAAATCATCAACTAAAGGGACTCTGACTCCCTCATTTTCCTCCAGCAGAGTGAACCAATAAACATTTCAAGTGCTTAAGAAGAGGTTCTCCAGATTCAATGTGTTTGAAGGAAAGCCGAAAGCCCAGAGAAGTTGATGGTCAGTTTCAGGATATTCCATAGTACATTCAGACCTAAGGACGTTACACATCCTTAAAGACTGCATTCATATGGCATATATGAGCTCCCAAAACCTGAGAGGTGGGAGTGAAAGAATAGATTAGCATAAATAAATCTTTGGGAAAGATTTTAAATTTCAATCATGGTCTCACTCAGTGTGCACCTCTTGCTTAGTTTTAGTCTTCATGGTTCTTTCCTTACCCCCCAAAAAAACCTAAACTAATAAAGAACCTGTTTTTTACATTATTTTATTTTTTTTTAATTTTTTTATGTTTATTTATAATTGATACAGAGAGAAAGCATGAATGAGGGAAGGTCAGAGAGAGAGAGAGTCACAGAATCTGAAACAGGCTCCACGCTCTGAGCTATCTGCACAGAGCCTGACGTGGGGCTTGGAACCTACAAACCATGAGATCATGACAAGGGCCAAAGTCGGGCACTTAACTGACTGAGCCACCCAGGTGCCCCTTACATTCTTTTAATGTCTTTATTTTATTTTGAGAAGCAGAGCCGGCATGAGCAGGGGAGGGGCAGAGAGAAAGGGAGACACAGAATCAGAAACAGGCTCCAGGCTCTGAGCTGTCAGCACAGAGCCCAGCGCGGGGCTCGAACACACAAGGACTATGAGATCATGACCTGAGACAAAGGCAGATGATTAAACTGACTGATCCACACAGGTGCCCCTACTTGTTGTTGTTTTAATATAGTTCTCCACTCATGTTTTTTTTTCTTACTACACATTTTGTTTTTGTTTATGTACACATTATCATCATCATCTCCTCTATATAAGCTTTACATCGATTGATTGACTCTCTTAGACAAGCAATGAGACTTTAACATGGAGTTGAATTTAATCATTTTCTTCCCCTACAACTTGTTGCCATTTACTTAAGTATATTCTTAAGCCCATGGGAAAAACAAATCAAGTTTTAGTCAGTTTTGCCTCTTCCTCATTATTATTTCCATTTCAAGAATAGGAAACATTTGACCTTCTCATCAAATTCCTTTGGTTTTGAACAACAGTGGTCAAGATATTTTGCCTAGGAAAGCTCAATTACTGTCCACAACTCCAACAAATAGTAATGGCAAGAATTTTAAAAAACTGTTATTTCTAGGCACTGATTCAGACCTGCTATTTATGTAATATAGACCTGAATAGTTTTTGAAAGGTAAAGTGAAATGTATCGCAAGGATCTCCTAAAGAAAACCATGACCATTTCTTCTGCAGTAGAAGAAGAACCAGCAAACTATGTCATTGATGAACTACAAAGGTAACTTGTTGGATGAAACAAAATCACAACTTCACAAAGCATTACCTATTTACAATAGAAGCAAAAATACATGACCTCTACATGCTATGATTTATTTGTTATGCATTTTTATCCTTATACCAACATTTTAGAGAATTCTGGCACAGACTGAGAAATATCAGCATTGGCAAATTAATTTGATATCTACTGATAGTGACCCAATAATTGTGGGACAAACCTGGGTTTTTCACAAACTAAGAAATTTTCCATGCTCTAGCATTCCCTGAATGATTCCTACAAATTCCTAGGCCCTTTGAAAGGCCATATGAAAATAAATGGGAAGATCAAGAGAGATAAGAACACTCCTTGAACATACCAAATGCACTTCTTCTATCATGGGTTCTCTAAACATAGAGTCAAGCTTAAACACAACGTACTGCACAATGTGCAAAACTTCACTACCAAATAAACACCACTGACTTTTGAAAATAAGACATTTGTTGTTTATACTAAAGTCACTGAAGTTTCACGGATAAAGAGAAAGAATTGCTCTCTAGTTCTCAATGATGCTTATCAAAATGGGAGAAGGCAGTGATTACACATTGAAATGTGAAAAGATTAGCCTTTGGGCTCCCAGAGCTGAGATAAACTCATCAGGAATTACTGCTTATTGGTATGCTTCTGCTCAAATGTGAGTGTATCTCCTAGAAAATATACCAGGTAGTCTAATGAACGCATACCTGTGCCATAAAACTGAGAACTGATAATGGTCATGGCATGCATGATGTTCAATGTCCCACACAGCACTGTACGCAAATAAGGCTTTTTATTTTCCAGGTTGCAGCACTCTCTATGAACTTTCAGAAACTGTCTTCCCTCTACTGAAACTTCTCACTTATCTCCGTAACAATGCTCCCAATAATGTAAAAGATTTCTACTGATTAGGATAATCTCCAAACTCTAGCTTATCTACTTCCATGTGAACTGATTAAAAACAATTTTCTCTAATATACTTTAAGCTCTCCACATAACTTTTCCCATCACATTTCTTGACTTACAGTTTTATTTTTCTGATGCATGCAGATATTGATTACCTGATATTTTTCAAAGCACCTATTTGGGTGGGTGGATGTAGGTTAATGTTTAAAATAATGGCTAAGTGTTTTCAAGGGAGAGAGAAAGCAAATAACTCTATTTCCAGTTCAACTACCAAATTGCTGGCAAACACAGTTTAAAATAGCTTTCTCTAAAACATAAAATAGTTCTTTAAAAATAATCTATTCACAAAAAAATTGGGTCTGAAAAATAGTCTTAACTCGAGGTTATAGATAATTACAATGCTTCAAACCCCCAAGGATTCTCAAGCTTTTACTTCATAAGCTTGGCATATCATGTCTTTATAATGACATTCAGAGACACTAGGTTCAGCAGTTTTTCCCTT
Source organism: Suricata suricatta (assembly GCF_006229205.1). Classification (NCBI taxonomy): domain Eukaryota; kingdom Metazoa; phylum Chordata; class Mammalia; order Carnivora; family Herpestidae; genus Suricata; species Suricata suricatta. Next base: position 85,058,803 of record NC_043702.1, on the reverse strand, counting down.
TCCTTTATCATTCATTACACCTCAAACATTTGTGTCCTACACTCTATGTAGGACAACTGGCTTTATAACTATTCTTAGCTCTGAAAAGCCAAATGTGCCTATTCTACAGCAATCGCTGCTTTACTTTTTAAACATTTCATCGCTTGATTTGCTAGCTAAAATTTTACCAAAAGGATGCCCCAAGACAAAGAAATAGTATGGAAAATATGTACTATAGTCATTGTTGTAAGCTTCCGATTCAAAAAAGCAATGTCAAAAGATATGAACTTCATTTATTCCTCAACCTTTTTCCCCCAAAGAGAAATCTAAGAATTGAATTGGGTTCTGAAATGGAACTTAAGATTTCCTCATGAACTCCTCTTAGGAGTTATCATCCTAGACATTTTTAAATTATTTTCATCTATGTCCTGTGCCCAAGTGATTGACCAAACTACTAAGGCAATGAGGGGTTTTTGCAATTAGGGATTAACTTAAAGTAATCTGAAGAGAAACAAAGTTAATATGATGCGCAAGTATTGATGTTGCTCTTTGTGCTGTCATTGTGGGTAATGTTTTGTGGCTGCTATGGTGGTGTTGTGTTGTTGTGATACTAAGTGTGGTGGTGTGAGTTGGCCACATACTTTCTAGTATGAATAGATAGTAAGTAAAGATTAATAGTTGACAGTAGCAAAGAGATGGCTAGTTTTACATGAGAAAAAATTATATATAATTCTCATCACATTGAAAGAAAGCAAGTAGGTATATTAGTTATGCTCTAAAATCTTATCATGAACATAGTACGCAAAGATTTTTTTCCTGCAAAGTTTATTCTAGGATGGTTCAAAGATAACATATACTATACATGTTAAAGAATTATGAAAATCATTGAAATAAAATCTAATTGTTCAGCAAAAAATAAGAATTTTAGCAAAAAATTATGGAAGCATTTCAGGAAAATTAATTTGAAGACTCTGAGCAAAACCCATTCCTAAAACCTTGGTGGTAATCTGTTAATAATAATATTTTTTATAAACTCAAGTCAAGTGAATTTCTAATGTTAGCTTGAAGAAATAAAAATGATAATGGGAACCTAAAATATGTAGGAAGCTAAATACAACTTAGTTGAGGAAATGATAAAAGGCTGAAAAGTACTGAGAAAATTTTATAAGGACAGAGAGAAGTCAACTATAGACCCAGGGGTTTCCAAACAGAGGTATTAGACACAGAATGGAAAAATACAAGAGGGTTTGCTCGTGCCAAAATTAATGAAATGGTATTATTTAAGCGGTGGAAGAAACAAGAAATGAAAAAATAACAAGAAACCTAATACCAGTATAAAAAAATTCATATGCAGTTTAAAAGATGAGACAAAATTATTTTTGTCAAGGTAGATACTCTGATAAATTCTTACTAAAAGTATTGCACTTCCATTTTTATAACAGGTAAACATAAATGAATCTAGATTAATGAAACAGTCTGTTCAGGTTCAATCTAAGAATACTGTGAGGGTAGGCTTTTTAAATTTTTAAAAAGATTTTTATTTATTTTTGAGAGAGAGAGAAAGCACACACGAGTGAGCATGCAAGTGGAGAAGGGGGAGAGAGAAAGAGAGGGGAGACACAGAATCCAAAGCACGCTCCAGACTCTGACCAGACTCTGAGCTGTCAGCACAGAGTTCAATGCATGGCTTGAACTCACAAACTGTGAGATCCTGACCTAAGCTGAAGTCTGACACTTAACCGACTGAGCCACCCAGGCACCCCAGAGGGTGGGCTTATTGAGTAGGTTAAATCATTATAGAAAAAGTTTGTATCAGGGTGCCTGTGTGTCTCATGGTTAAGCAGCTGATTTCAGCTCAGGTCATTATCTCATGGGTTCGTGAGTTTGAGCCCCACCTTCGGCTCTGTGCTGACAGCTTGGAGCCTGGAGCCTGCTTCATATTCTGTGTCTCTTTCTCTCTCTGCCCCTCTCCTGCTTACGATCTCTCTGTTTTTCAAAAATAAATAAACACTAAAAAATAGAAAGAAAAAGTTTGTACCTACAGATTAGGAAAGAACTGGGATGGGATTGCCAAATCATTATATAAAAGTCAGATGTTAGGGTCTCTCCTTAATTTTTCTCACAGAACAAAAAGGGACCAGATTTGTAAAAATAGATCTATGTTAGGCAAAGAACCAATGATACTGAAAATCAATGATACTAGGCAAAGAGACACAATATATTCCTACTTAATCCACAAGGAATATTTCAGAATTTAGATGGGAAAAGTCTGTTGAGTGTTTACAACTTTTAATACTATCATATATGTATAATTTTACTAATGGAAAGTTTTATAGTCTAAATTATCAAAGGTTAAAATGTATAGCACATGCACACATATACACACTTGCCATATAATGTTTAACAAGATTTAAGTCAAGTCAGATAATTTAGGTATAGCAAATGTTAAAATTAGACAACATGGATAAAACTTGAGAACATATACTGATGAAAAAAGCCAGTCATAAGAAGACCAATACTGTATGTACCTAAAGTTAAATTCAGAGAGACAGAAAGAATGGTGATTGTCAAGGGCTGTGGAAAGGAAAAATAGAGAGGTTGTTTAATGGGGTTAGAGGTTTATTTCTGCAAGATGAAAAAACTCTGGAGAACTATTTTTACAAAAGCATAAATATACTTTCTTGTGAATTCCACTTAAACGTGTTTATGATGGTAAATTAAGATGTGGGTTTTGCCACAATTTTAAAAAGCAAAGAAAAAAAAATCAGGCAAAATTGTGAACTTAGCAAAGTATCCCACTCACAACCTCTGCTAATCTTTGCATATAGGCACAATAGATTCCCAGTCCCCTAATTTATCCCTTTGCCCTTAGTCTTTCTGGTTCCATACAGACCTTATTTTTCTCCTCTAGGGAGCCTGTAGGATAAATCTCTCTCCCGTTTTCTACTGCAAGATCTCTTCACACTGAATACAACTGTCTTATAAACTGATAATCCATTGATTTTACTAAGGCATTTATCCCAAGACATTTTCCTATACTAAATATGCTAAGATAAATTTTGAATATGTTGTCCTTTAATTGAATAAGCCTGTCACAAAGGATTCTTGTAGAAAAATCCCTTACCCAATGCAATACAACTCTTGTCAATAGACAACAGGCAGTAGAGAAGTGTTTGAGTATCCCACAGTATTGAAAATGTGTGTAATGGGGTAGAATTGGGAGAAAGGGAGTGGTCAGTCTATCTGGAGAAGAAAGGTTTTCAAATTAGATACCCTATTTCCATAGGGCTTAGAAGTTGAAGAAATGGTAGCCACATATGAGTTACTTTACCTTCTAAATGTGTGTAGATGGATATGGATGGGGGTGGGGGAGATGTTACTGTCCTGGATGGTGACAGAGAAGCGACTCTTAAGCACTAATTCTGAAGTTAGGATAAAAAAATTTCAAGTATAATGTCAGAAAATTCTTTCAAATCAAGGAAATAATCATCAAGATATTATAAGAGAAATGTGGTCAACTCCATTACTCAGAATAACTTTAAAATGGGCTTTAACATGGGGCACCTGGGTGGCTCAGTCGGTTAAGTGTCTGGCTTCAGCCCCATGTAGGGCTCTATGCTGACAGCTCAGAGCCTGGAGCCTGCTTCAGATTCTGTGTCTCCCTCTCTCTCTGACCCTCCCCTGCTCGTGCTGTCTGTCTGTCTGTCTGTCTGTCTCTCTCTCAAAAATTAAATAAATAAAAAACATTTTAAAAATTTAAAAAAATTGCATCAGAAAAGTAGTCATATCCTGGAAATAAAATAGTCTGGTTAAATCTTTAAACCTTTAAATCTATTGTCTTTTTTCTTTTTCTTTTTCTTTTTATAAGATGTTGGATGTGAACACAAATGTATGGTATAGATCCTTTTAATTTGTCAAGAGCCCTTTATTTTTTCTTGCAAACATATCTAAACCATGTAGAATAAAAAAATAAGCGTTCAGAACCGATATTACTAACCATTTTTGGATAGATTCTTAGTATCAGTTATGGTCTTATAGAAATAATCATTTTTTTCCGACAGTACTACTTAGCTTTTCTTTTTTTTTTAGTGGAAATATGGAGAGATTATGAAAATAAAATGAAAGGCTGGACTCCATTAGACAGGAGCAAGCGTTGGTCCAGCACAAGCTGTGCCCTGAAATAATTCTAAAGCATTTTATGGTTAAACCAGCAAGAAAGCATTTTAATTTCCCATTAAATCACAGTTTAGTGCACTCTACAACAAAGGGAGTGATGGAAAATTTTAGCTATATGATATTTATATCCACACTCCACAAATACACATGCTCAAATACCATTGACAAATTCCAAGTATGTATTAAAGAGAAAAGGAGAGGAAATGGTCCTGTATGGCAGACAGTATGTAAAAATTCATCCATTTGTAAAAATGTCAGGTAAACAAACTCATTCTGCAATACACACCTACAACTATTTGTGCATTTGGGAAAAAATAAAGAGAAATATATAATTCGTAACAAATATGCAAAGAACCTGGACTGTAATGCAAAGAAAATACCAGATTATTTTTCGGTAAAAAGTATGTATGTGCCGTCTAACCCCATTTTCTGTATCTAGCAGACTTAGAGACACTGAATAATTTAAATTATGCTAGTCAATAGTCTACCACAGAGGCTAATTAACAATGCCAGGAGAAAGCATCATATAGTTGAGAAACACACACTTTGGAGACAGACATGGCCTTATATCCTAACTGTGCTACTTTCTATAAATAGCACTTTTTTAGTCTTTCTTTTTAAGTGGTATAATGCCTATCTCAAAGAATTGTTATGGTGAAAACATTAAGTAGCATCTGTAAATCAACTAAGGAGTATCTGGTGCACACTAGCTTCTCAATGAATATTAATAACTTTTCCAATTACATTATTCTAAGAATAATATGTGAAATTCCTTTCCCTTTAAACACATATATACACTGAAATGTCTATATAGTCTTTGAACACCTAGGAGCAATCATTAGAATTTAGAAACATAATTACCCTTGAGAAGAATGGTACATAATTGCTTTAATATTTAAACACATGTGGGATAGTTAATACTCTAGTAATTGAAATGTATAACAAAACAAAAAAAGGGAAGAAAAAATAAATGGAAGCAATGTAGGCGATGCACTAAGTAATCACTATTATAAACTAGCTATCTATCCAATAGTGTTTGATGAGAAAATGTAAATCATAACACACTAAGCATACACCAGATTTCATTCCTTTCTCTATGCTCAGTTCACAAGACGTGGGAAATCCAAATTGGTCTCTAAATGCTAATACCTTGTTAAACCAAAATAGGCATATTAAATTAAACTCTTCATTAAATTGGGCTTATCCTAGAATTTGACAATTGAAGTATCTGATAAATCTCTCTTTTCCAAAACTTTGGTCTATGGAAAATCAAAAATATCGTTTCTTTCAAGATATACATTCTTGTTCAAACACTGAAATGTATTCACAATACCCTAAGAAACAATGCCTCTCCATTGGACAGCTTCCTCCCCCTCCCCACTAAGACTAGTGGAAAGAGACACAGAAGCAACAGTAGGAGTGAGTGACATATGAAAAACAAAGTTCTCCACTTGATTTTTAACTCCATTCAGTGTCTCAGACCCACTCTAGTATCACTGATGATATTACAGAACTTATGCTCACAGTTTACGATAATATAAGGATGTGTTGCTTTTAAGAAGAGGTAGGTGAAGTCTATTCATTTTTTTATAAAAAGAGAATACCAGGACACCTGGAGGCTCAGTCAATTAAGTGTCCAACTCTTGATTTCGGTTTATGTCATGATCTCATGGTCTTGGGATAAAGCCCCGTGTTGGACTCTGCACTGAGCATCGAGACTGCTTGGTATTCTTTCTTCTCTCTTTCTCTCCCTCTGCCTTTCTCCCACATGCATAATCTCTCTCAGGGTGGGAAGTAGGGAATAAAAGACAAAAAAAAAAAAAAAAAAAAAAAAAAAAGGGATACCAAAGGCCTGAAAACCCTGACTTAATACTGGCCCAAGATCCCAGAGCTAGTTAAGAGTGGACTTAAACTATGACTATCCACGTGCCCTCTTTATTTCAATCACTCACAAAATGAATTGAAACAGGAGGAGAGCACCATACTGAAACTCACTCAAGTTCATTTTGTTGATGACTAAGAAACATTTATAGGGATTGTGTCAGCTGCTCCCTAGCAGTGAGTTAATGGGAATAAGAACATCCCTCATTTGATACAGGCTCCTTTTGTGGGCTTCAATTTATCTGAAAATTGGGCTTCTGGGTTTGTTGCATGATAACGTAAGTGTGACACTACTATTGTGCTCATTTGCCACAAGTAGGTGTAAACTGTGGGCTACTTCTTTCTCTCTCTCCTATGGATATAAAATAACTCACTGAATGAATGTGTTTATTATTTAACATGTTTTTCAATATGAAGATAATGTTATCACAGTAATTATTTGGTTATTCCTCTGGAAACAGAGATGGGATAAATTTTTGTGCCTTTTGGGGCAATAAATGGAGGTCAAGATAAGAAATAAAGACAAAAGGCTCATTTGGGAATTGAACCTGCAACCTTAGTCATGCCGGAAAACACTCACAATATATTTAGTCACCTAGGAACAAGAAGCCATAGTAAGACGTTTATGGACAATTTTAAATGATGGTTTGAAGCTTTGTATATACTAAAAAAATTGAACTTCATTTTATATATATTAACATCTATATAGTGATAGCACATATGTTTATTCTAGCTGCTTAATTTTTTACCTACAACACTGGATAATGACTTGGCGAAATGGACAAAACAGCATGACAGCTAAAGGCTTAGCTTTCCAAACTTTTGTTTTTATTAAAGATAGTTATTCCAGCTGAAAATCTTTCTAAAATAAATTTATATATACATATATATATTTAACTGATCAAGCTAATGAACCTGATGTAACATTTCCTTAAAGACCTCTGCCCATCATTAGAGGTAGCAATTATTGTATAGGGATGCCCTTAGGGATTCTAAAAGTTTGTAGGTCTGTTTATGCTTGTTAAATAGCTCAGTTCCTGTGCGCTTTGAGTTTCTGTGTGGGCTTTTTATAGATTACCTGTCAACTCCCTTGTTGTCACTCTTCACTGCTATCGGTGTGCTGGTACTAACAGCCCCCTCCCTTGTCTAATTTGCTGTTTCCTAATAGGCAGTGGGTTTGGCAACCAGATAACTGAGCTTGTTAAAATTGTCAGTAAAATAAGATTTTGTAGGTTCTAAGAGGACACTCGTAAGAGAAAAGTGCATTCGCTTTGTTTCATAGGCTTTGTGGTTGCAATTTTGATTGTGCATATTTTATTGTTTAAGTCTTGCATCTCAGCTCTGTCAAGAAAGGAGGGTTGCCAGATAGCTGAGACCTGAGAGGTGGGATGTGAACTGTTTATTAAATTACGTAGACAGACTGCCACAGTCACTGTTTCGCAGACAAGGTAGGTCATGTCTGGAAAAGTTGGGATGCCCAGCTGGAGGAAGGCAATAAAATTACTCAAAGTTAAACAGTATTATTAAATAAATAGTACTCTTTGAAATTTGATTTAAACAACTAAATTGCCCAAGTTGTTGAATGTGAAAAACATTGCCATATTCTATGTTATTCTTACTTCACCTAAATGCCTGGTTTAGAATGGAATGGCTTATATTGGCAGCTTTGCTGCTGCAACCTGTCCTGTTTGCAAATGTAGAAAAAGCATGGTTATTTTTAGTTCATTCCATTCAGGCAGGAAAGTGCACCACCACTTCACAGCCTAAAACAAACAATTATTGGTGATGGTCTCATTATAAATTGCTTTCCATGGGCATAATGAGTTTTTTTTTTTTTTTAAGACTGAGATACATGAGACATATGGACACAATTGTGTTTGCCTGACATAAGCGGAATTTTTAGCTCTTGCTGAGATTACCACCCTTTTAATACCTTCTCCTTTTCCTTTGTGATACAAAGGCTGACTTTTTAAAACTTTTGTAAAGCAAAAGCAATTTATACATATAAAAATACTTGGAGTGCCCTAGGGGCTGTTCCTGTTGCAGAGAGACGGAAGACAAGTTTGATTTTAAGTTTAAGCTTCAAACATTTATGGCCTAAATGGGGATGTCATTCTGAATTAAGCCTCAAACACTTTCTTTTTAATAGGTGAGCAAGGGTATCATTTCTAAGATAAGCTAGAAAAGAGTGAAGCAAAGCCCCAGTCCCCTGCACTCATCAGAGAATTTTTTTCTCCCTAAAGAGAGAAATCGCAACTGACGATCTCCGTCTCCTTCCAATTCAGGCACGGTGCTCCTCTTCCATGAATCCCCGAACAGTTTCAATCAGAGGAGATATTTTATTTTTCCCTCCTGCTGCTACCAGATATGTCGGGCTGCTGATGTAAAATCATTGCCACATGACAGTGACTGCTCCGGGCTGCAGTTCTCCAGCTCATCACTCAAGGACACCAGCTAAAAGTTACCGAAGTCCTTTCCAATGTTCCTCTTCCCTTTGTCTCTCCCCTCAGGCCCTGTGTCCCTACACAAACATGTCCCTTTAAAGAGCCTTTGACACTTTTTCTCCTTTCTTTACCTACCTAGCTGTTTATGAAGCTTGAGCCACAGTAAATAGCCTAGGGCTTGATTCTTCCCACCTCCGCCCTATTATATTTCTGGCAGTGATTCTCTGAAGCCAAGTAGATAAAGTATTAACCTGAGCAACTCCAAAAAGTAGGTCTTTAGCATCTCCTGATGTCCTTGGCTCGCTCATTTTTGCTCCCCTCTCTCATGCTTCCTAACTGCTGAAAATTTTCTTAGAGCTTCCTGTTTCCCCAGGCTCCAAAAGCCAACACTGAATACCTGGTTTTCTCTCTTTAGGAAAGATCGAAATGTCCTGAAATACTGCCAGCTATCAAAAATTTGCTTTTAGTTCTCATTCCTTCAGGCATGTCAGGTAGGCCAACTGCTGTCCAGAAAATACAAATAAAAGAAAATTGTTAACAATTGCATGTTAATAGAGAAAATCCATTTTTGTGTCACTACTCCAGGGATGCAGATGTCTGTTGCAGATACTATCTAGCAATAGAATATTTTAATTGAGATTTTGATGAATGAGGAAATTTTAAGGTCCCTAGCAGGCCATTGCTGAGTGGTGTCTGTGTATGTCCCCATGTGTGTCTGTATTTGGGGGGATCGTATATGATATGAGGTAGGTAGGTAGGTATAGACAGATCTAAATGTAGTTCTCAGTTCAGATCGCATAAATGTCTATAGGCTTCATTTGGTTTGAGATGAATCAAATCCATGAAGAATACTGACTACATAGTTTATATTGTCTGTTTTGTAATATTAAAAATTTTTTAAATGTTTATTTTTATGTATTTATGTATTTATTATTATTTTTTTTTTTGAGAGACAGGGAGAGACAGAGTGTGGATGGGGAGGGCCAGAAAGAGAGAGGGAAAACACAGAATCCACAGGCTCTGAGCTGCCAGCACAGAACCCGACGTGGGGTTCAAACTCACAAACAGTGAGCTCATGACCTGAGCCAAAGTTGGACACTCAACCAGCTGAGCCACCCAGATGCCCCTAATATATTTTAAAAATCCTAGTTCATGAAAACGACAGTAATAAATAAATTAAGCAAAATATGAAAAACTAACAAAGGAACACATATTAGTTTGAGTACATGTTATACTGAGTATAGGATTACAAATATTAATTTTTAAAAATATAAAATTGAAAGACAAAATATCAGAATGCATTAGAAACCTTAAATGTTGCTTTGTAAAACTTCCCTTTTAATAAGCAGCGTTTACTGAAAATGTTCACCTGTAGTAACTGGATCATGGTTTAAATATATTTCTTACTGAGCATCACAAGCAGTGTTTAAGAGCTAGTTTAATTATGTTACAGTGTAATACACTTTCAAGATGCTCATTTCTAGACTTGTTTACGTGAAATTCTATAATGAGATGGAATAATAAAGACTGCTTCACATATTAGACATTTGTAAACAATGAGACAACACCTTATCAGCTTTTTAATTTAAGTGTTAACAGCCTTTGGCAGAAAAGAGATATTTTACTAAGCAAAAAAAAAATATGACAGGCTTTTGAAATGTAGAATTTATTTTGTTACCCTTAAACTATCATCCTTTTATGTAATGTTTTGACAAACTGGGAAAAAAATTAGGAAAATCCTGCAGATAATATGACTCACACCTTTCATCAATTTCTCTAAGCATCTGGTACTTAAGGGCCATATGGGTAAACAGAAGTCACAGGTTTCCATTGGCATCACAGCATTGGAAAGTTCTCGAATTCATGAAAATATGTTATTTAAGTACCCTACATATATTAAAAACTTCAGCTCACGTTGAAAGAACATCCCATGTTACATGCTGAGCGCTAGAGGTATGTGCAGAATACACTAGCCACTGAGAGTTAATCAAAATTTATCTTAATCCAGTTAGAAGATGCTACAACTGGAGTGATAAATGTTAAATTATAATTCATACATTGCTTGAACCCAACTGTAGATGGTCTATATTTACTGAGATAGTTGAGATAGTGATCAGAAAAAAAAATCAGTACATATACTACATCTTTTTTTTTTTTATGTGAACAATGGTATTGCAGTACTTCTAAGGGGATAACTATTAATAGGCATTTGCTGAATGAGATGTTTCATATGTAAGAATGATTACATTTTCTCGATTTCCCAAATCACAGAGAATGGAAATTTATATGGTGAGGTATGACAAAACTTGCATTTATCATATGTAGGTTTAAATTCTTTTATCAACTACTCCAACACTTCTCCAGGGTATTTGCCTTTCACTCAGTTTTGTGTAAAAGAAAATAATACAAAAGTTGATTTTTATCAGTTATGTCTTAAAGTTACTACAAATTATCATTATTAATAATGAAAAAAATGTTTGGAGTTGGAGTAAGACTCAAACAAGATCCTGAATTGACTTTTGGAAAAAAAATACTTAATAAAAATGTAAGAACATATAATCTTCATAAGCAATGGGAAGAGTCTGTTCTTTTAAAATAAGTAGATTTTTTTTTGTTCTGAAAGTCCCAAATATAACTGATTTGATCAAAAGTGAAAAGATGAGATAAATTTGAACTGATGGATGAATATATGCAAGCATGCATTCATAATGACTTTCTTTTTCTACCAGGTAATATATAGAATTAATAATAATACTGTCATAATACATTCCTAAAGCACATTCAGCATAACCACAGATGAACTATTGATCTAAAGTAATTGTGATGAACTTAATTACATCCTAGACTTAAAAGGTTTGCTAACAAATTTCATCACATAAAAAGGATTAAGTCTCTTTGTAGAAATTTAACTTCCTTTCACTGAAGAAACTGCAGTGCACACCACATAAGCTAGATGCAGTACAGAGACATTAGACGGGCTGAGGTAATACTAGGTGAGATTCTCATAATGTAGCAAAAGGAAGGTGCTATATGTTACCAAGCATCAAACATTTGAAACATTACTTAATCCATGTTTTAAGTGAATCCTAGCTAAAGGGAAAAGTTTTATGAAGAAATGTTAATCTATGATTATCTGTGCATATACATATCTACCTATCCAAATGATTGTTTGCCATTACTCTAGAAACTTGTGTTAACCCAAAGTGATTCAGACACAGCCTTTTCTCCCATTGTGTCAATCATATCAATATGAGGCAAAATGCACACATTATTTCTTGAAGCTTTTGTCTATTTTCATATTTCTAGTATCATTCTCTCAGTTCCAGCTCTTTTTATTACCTTCATAATTTACCATACTCTGTCTCAAAGCCATTCTCCTCTTGAGAGCCTGTTGAGACAATGGCTGACTAATGCTCACAATGAAACCACAAAGACATTCTGTGCCCAATTGCTTTTCCGCCTCAGTGGGCTCTCAGTTAAGTGCAACTTGCCCTTAAGGCAGTGTCCTTCTGGACACCAGCACCTCCTACAGCCCTACTCATACTCTCAACTATCGCTAGGATGGCTTGCCTAACAATTCATTTGAACATATTTTAAGTTCAATGCCAATTTTATTTGTACTACGTGTGCCTTGTCCAGAGTGCAAGTTATGAAATTCAATTTCTTTTCTGAAGTTTCTTTCTTAACCCTTTATTATGGTAGGAGCTTTTTTTTTTTTTCTCCTTTAAAGCCCAAAGCCCTTTGTTTGTACTTCTCCTAAGGTATTTATCTTAGTATTTTAATACAGTAAAGATACATCATACAGCATTTAAATTATGAATATTCAACTAAACATATTAGGCCTAACAACAAGAATAATTTTGTATTTGTTTCAATTAGGGTCTTATTTTATGTTGGTTTATTTCATTAAAATACTTTATAAACAAGCCAAAAACCTTATCTGGGACACAATTAAGCAAAGAACATTCTACCCAAAGGACAATGGATTAGATTTGGACTGTGCAACACACACAAAACCAGGTACACATCCATGAGCAATTTATGAAATTCTAAAAGATGATCTTTACTATACATGATTTGCACATTAATCACTAATCTTAATACACATGGGTAAGAGTCTACATACTTATGGTTATGTATATTTTTGTTTCATTACTTTAATAGGCAGTATAATCAGAAAGGTGACTATTCATCTCAATGTTACAGTGTAATACGTTAGTAGTACCATACACATACTTAACATGTTTTTCTTACTTTGAATAAAATGTAGTAAGGCTGTCTAAACAGCCATAAGATCTCAAATGGAAAAAAATCATGGAAATCAAATAATTTTTTATTTCTAAATGTTAAAATACTGTAAGCAGACTATTTTAGGACTTGGCTACATAGTTTAAAGGTCCTTGAAAAGCTTATGTAGTTTAAAGAGCTCTTCATTTTTTGCCTTAGTTCACATTCTAACTTGAAAATTCTTTCAGGACAGTAATGATACAATGCATTTTGGTATCTGCTGAATTGCTGTAGTGTGTCTTGCATTAACCATGCAAAGGATAAAAAAAAAAGTGTGCAAAAGATGAGAGACAAACAGATATGGCAAATGCAAAAAAAAAAAAAAAGGAATTGGCTATGTAAGTTATTATGCTCTTAAAAACTAAGCATTGCAGTAGTCAGCTGGTACATTCGCAGTGAGTACAATTTAAATATGGTTGTCTGAATGAATGGAAGATGAAATGAGATTCTGTGCCTTACAGGGGTATACAGTAGAGAAAACACGACACAATTTCTTTTTAGAGGCTGCAGTAGCATGCAACCCAGAAGGTGAAGAGCAGTAGCAGACATAGAAGGAGAAACTCAACTAAAGCGAGCTGATCACAGACAACATCTGATGTGATAGCCACCCTCCTAATAGCCCTCCTGGCTGTGGCACTCTCAACTACAAAGGGAAACTTAAGTCCATAAAAATTGACTTGCTTTTATTTTGCTCAATTTCCCCCCTTACTCTTCAGCTTTCCTGTCAAGTGCTCTAATTTTGGAAGTTTGCTGTTTCAGATCAACTCCGCTGAGGGCTGTGTTTTGTCACTTTGCAATCAGCAACTCAAGAAGTCATACCACTTTCGTTCATAGCTTCTGTGTTACTTTCAAATTGGTCTGGGATACTGAAAAACAGCCTTGGAGATAATGCTCATGAAAAGAAAAAAGAATTCTATTTCTCCCTTTGGCTCCCCCCATTTGACATTTTGATTATCTATTCCATTGCAGATCTATACCTTGTTTTGCCTCAGGAAAGGATTTCCCTATTTTTTATATTGATAATGTAGATTTCAGGAGGTCCAGATCCAAAATCTCCCTTCTGAGCAATAAAATCTAACCCTGGCCATTGCAGGAAGTTTTAAACTTGAACATTTGCATTTCTGTTGAATGTTCACTTAAACCTTTAGTTTAGGATAATTCTGGCTGGAGTTGCAACTATTAAAAATCAGAGCATTTAGACAAATAGAAGTATTTTTAACTTTTAATGTGAATCTCCTATTTTATGCTATGTACAAATTGACCCAGAGATAAATGTTACAAATATATAACCTACATAAATGTAAACCCCATTATGGCTCCATGTCAGGTCTGTGTCACATTTGAAGAAACATTAGACTACCAATTTAATTGTCTTAGTTTCTCAAAACAAAAACAAAAACAAAACAAAACAAAATCTTAGAGAAGTTTGATTCATAAAACAAAATAAATCCTTCTGTAATCTGACTTCCTGATCTTCTTATAACTAATATAACTAGAAATGTCCCCAGCTATCTAAACTTCCCTAGCTCTAGCCTGGACAACTTCCTGTGATGCCATTTTCTACCTTTCCCTCTTCCCATCCACCTTGTAATCTACTGGTTCTTGCTTCTCCATAGTAGTTTTCACATTCCAATGCAGATTAGTCTTATCTAAAACTTCTAATTCCCTACATTACCTAGGACCCTGATATAACATCACAGAAAAGCAAAAGCCAAGTAGAGAGAGGTAAGGAGGCAGAAAGGATGTCAGCAGTCAATAATTATCTCCTCCCCAGCCCCACCCTCCTTTCCATTTAAGAGCTTTGTTTAGAGCAGTCTGATGATGTCTGCCTTGGAATCACTTGAAGAGATGTTTTTTTGTTTGTTTGTTTGTTTGTTTGTTTTTTAAGATTCAATGCTGGAGCCCTAAACCAATAAAAAGTATTTCTGGGGTGGAACCCAGACAATTTAGACCTCCCTGGGTAAACCTAACCACAGCCAAAGTTAAGAAGCACTGTTCTGGATATTTTTGTTTTCCATGAAGGCAGGCACAGTATTTTCTTTTTTTCTAAAGGATTTTATCACAGAAGAGTGACGCTCATGGTGTTGGGAAGAGGAGGGTAGAAGAGAGGTGATGGTCATGGGTGGGCATATAATGTATAGGTAATCTAGAAAAATCTGTAATCTGTAATCTGAATCCCCTGCACACTTTGGCTACTATCAGAGTCTAGGGTGACCCCCAAGTCTCTGACTAGCACACTGAGCAAGAAAAGCATCAGTTAACTCTGTCACCTACCACAGCACCTAATTCCAGGCTCTCTACAAAACCTAAGAAACGTTTGTCATTCACTGGATTTTTTTTCTCCTTACGTATGAAGATGGCAACTAGATGCTCTTGCAGCAGAGAATACTCCTGCCCCTGTGCGCTCCCGCTTAGGGCTGCACAACATCAGGGCTTAGAAGGCCAGGCAGTCACACCAAGTCTGTTGTCTGATACTATTAGAGGAAAAAAGTTAAGTTGGCAAGGCCTCCCTACAGAACCTTGGGTTAGCTGCCGGAAGCTCCTGATTAAGGTCAAGATGCCCATGTATCCACACAACTCAGAATCTTTTTTGTTAATAATTCATTAAAAAGAGACAGAAAAACACAATCTATACAGAAACACATCCATACAGGCACATTGAATCCATCTTCCTGCTATAAATATAAGCTCTGTGGCTTGGTCTGTGTGTATGTGTGTGTGTGTGTGTGTGTGTTAATGTTTATTTATTTTGATAGAGAGGGGGGGGGAAGCAGTAAAAGAAAGAGGGCAGAGAGGGAGGGAGAGAGAATTCCAACCAGTCTTCATGCTGTCAATGCAGAGCCCAATGTGGGGCTCGGTCCCATGAACTGTGAGAAAGAACCTGCGCCCATTCTGACTGGTGTGAGAGGATACCTTATTGTAATTTTCACTTGTAATTCCTTGATGATGACTAATATTGAACATCTTTTCATATGTTTGTTGGACATCTGTACATCTTCTTTGGAAAAATGTCTATTCATGCTTTAAAACATTTTTTAATTGGATTATTCATTTTTTTGAATGTTGAGTTTGTAAGTTCTTTACAGATTTTGGATACTAACCCTTTATCAGATACATGATTTGCAAATATCTTCTTCCATTTAGTGATGTTTTTAGTTTTTTGGATTGTTTCCTTCACTGTGCAGAAGGTTTTATTGTGATGAAGTCCCAATAGTTCAGTTTTGCTTTTGTTTCCCTTGCCTCAGGAGATATATTTAGTAAGAAGCTGTCATGGCTTATGTAAAAGTGGTTCCTGTCTCTGTTCTCCTATAGGGTTTTGATGGTCTTCTGTCTCACATTTAAGTCCTTAATCCATATTGAATTTATTTTGTGTATGGTGTAAGAAAGTTGTTCAGTGTTCCCAAATTCATTTGTTGAAGAGACTCTTTTTTCCATTGGATATTCTTTCTTAGTTTGTCAGAGATTAATTGGCCATCTAGTTGTGGGTTTATTTCTGGGTTTTCTGTTCTATTCTATTGATTTAAATGTCAAATTTGTGCCAGGACCATACTGTCTTGATCACTACACCCTTGTAATATAACTTGAATTACAAAATTGTGGTAACTCCAGCTTTACTTTCCTTTTTCAAGGTTGCTTTGGCTATTTGGGGTCTTTTGTGGCTCCATGCAAATTTCAGAATTGTTGGTTCTAATTCTGTGAAAAATGATGTTGGTATTTTGATAGGGATGGCATTAAATGCGTAGATTGCTTTGGGTACTATCAACATTTTAATAATGTTTGTTCTTCTAATCCATGAGCATGAAATGTCTTTCCATTTCTTTGTGTCCTTGAATTTCTTTCATCAGTGTTTTATACTTTTCAGAGGACAGGTCTTTTATAGGTCTTTGGTTAGGTTTATTTTTAGATATCTTATGGTTTTCAGTGCAGTTGTAAATGGGGTTGATTCCTTGATTTCCTGTTCTGTTGCCTCATTACTAGTGTATAGAGACGCAATAGATTTGTTTTGTAACCTGCAGCTTTACTAAACTCATGTATCAGTTCTAGCAATTTTATTGTGGAGTCTTTCAGGTTTTCTTTGTAAAGTATCATGCCATTTTCAAACAGTGAAAATTTGACTTCTTCCTTGCCACTTTTTTTCCTTTTCTTTTTGTTGTCTGATTGTAGTGGCTAGGACTTCTAATACTATGTTAAGTTACTGTGGAGAAACTGGACATCCCTATCATGTTCCTGACCATAGAGGAAAAGCTCTGAGTTTTTCCTCATTGAGGATATTACCTGAGGGTTTTTCTTATATTGCCTTTATTATGTTGAGGTATGTTCCCTATAAAGCTTTGTTGAGGGTTTTTATAATGCATGTTGTACTTTTGTTGTACTTTGTCAAATGCTTTTTCTACATCTACTGAAAGGATTATATAGTTCTTATCCTTTCTTTTATAAACTGTGGTATACGACATTGATTGTGAATATTGAACCACCCTTGCAGCCCAGGAATATATCCCATTTGATCATGGTGAATGAGTCTTTTAATGTACTGTTCTATTCAGTTGGCTAGGATTTTTACTGAGAATTTTTGCATCCATGTTCATCAGGGATACTGGCCTGAAGTTCTCTTTTCTGCGTTGTCTTTATCTGGTTTTGGAATCAGAGTAATGCTGGCCTCTTAGAATGAATTTAGATATTTTCCTTCCATTTTTATTTTGTGGAATAGGTTGAGAAGGATAGGTATTAACTCCTCTAAATATTTGGTAGAATTTACCTGTGCAGCCATCTGGCCGTGGACTTTTGTTTCTTGGGGAATTTTTGTACTCATTGAAGCCTGATTTTAAGACTTAATATGTGATCTATTCTGGAGAATGTCCCATGCTTACATGAAAACACTGTGTATTCTGTTGCTTTAGGATGGAATGTTCTGAATATATCTGTTAAGTCTATCTGGCCCAGTGTGTAATTTAAAGCCATGGTTTCCTTGCTGATTTTCTGCTTAGATGTTATGCCCATTGAGATAAGTGGAGTGTTTACTGCCCCCACTATTGTATTATTATCAATGAGTCCATTTATGTTATTGTTTTATATATTTTGGTGGTTCCATGTTGGAGACATACATACTTGAAATTGTTAGATCATCTTGTTGGGTTTTATCCGTTATTATGATATAGTGCCATTCTTCATCCCTAGTCTTTGGTTTAAGTCTAGTTTGTGTCTGATATAAGTATTGCTAATCTAGCTTTCTTCTAATGTCCATTTGCATTATGTTTCTCCATCCCATCACTTCCAGTTTGCAGGTGTCTTTACATCTAAAATGATTCTCTTATTGGCAGCCTATAGATAGGTGTTCTTTTTTTAAATCCATTCTGACACTCTGCCCTTTGTTTATAGTGTTTTGTCCATTTACATTCAGAGTAATTACTGATAAATATGTAGTTAATGCCATTTTATTATTTTTTTTTCCCCCTGAGATTTTCTCTGTTCCTTTCTTTGTCATGTTTGGTCTTTCCTTTCCATTCAAGGAGTCTCCTTTAGTATTTCTTGTAAGTCTGGTTTAGTGATCACAAACTCCTTTAGTTTTTGTCTGGGAAACTCTCTCTCCTTCTATTCTGAATGATAGCCTTAGTGGATAGAGCATTCTTGGCTGCCAATTTTTCCCATTCAGCACTTTGAAAATATCATTTCACTTCCTTCTGGCTTGCCAAGTTTCTGTGAAGAAATTTGCAGCTAGCCTTAGGGTTCTTCCTTTCTAAGTTCCCTTGCTGATTTTTTTTTTCTTTATTGCTATAATTTGGAAATGATTTTACCATAGGTCTTGGTATTGGCTTGCTTTTGTTGATTTTGATGAGTGGTCGTAGTTTTATTACCAAAGTACCTATACCTTCTCCTCACAGATTCTTTTTGAAACATCCCCATTCTCTACATATTAAGTACCTTATTATGTTGATATGCAAACATGTATTCAACATATGAATACAGACAAATCACCTTGCACTAGTTTTGAAGCCAATGTGAAGCAGACTGTAATACAAATAGAAGCTGGCTGACTTTCAGACCACAAGTAATCCCTACTGTTTAATTGTATAACATCACATATTTTCCCCCCTGCCTTTCATTCCATCATATCTAGGTCATTTTAGTAGTATGCTCTAAACAGGGCCCCAAGTACTAGTATTCTAGGCATTTACAAAGAACTCTACCCAAATTTCTCAAGTTCCTAATAGCAAGTAGCCAATGTCACTAGTTCTAAAACAAGATTCAGATTGCCAGCCAATTTCCCAGAGAACTCTCCATCATTGGACCTGAACATATGCCTTGAACTAGACTAAACACAGCTATTATGAATTCTATCATCAACAAAGGGCTCCAATTTAAGAAAGTCTACATGCTCCCAGTTTTCAATTTCACAAGGGAGTCCATTAGGTCTTTGAGTGGTCTCTAGTGCTTCTCTCTGCAGTAGTCTAAGGTAAATCTTTACCCTTTGCACCATAAGTCTAGTGGCATTGCAACCACTATGAAAATGTGCTTTGGTAATTGACTTTTGCCTGAAATATAGCTGAGTATTAAAATATAAAGCCTGGGGCGCCTGGGTGGCTCAGTCGGTTAGGCCTCTGACTTCGGCTCAGGTCAGATCTCACGTTTGTGGGTTCGAGCCCCGCGTCAGGCTCTGTGCTAACAGCTAGCTCAGAACCTGGAGCCTGTTTCCGGTTCTGTGTCTCCTTCTCTCTCTGCGCCTCCCCTCTCATGCTCTGTCTCTCTCTGTATCAAAAATAAATTTAAAAAAAAACATTAAAAAAATTTTAAAATATAAAGCCTAGCTTCCAAAAATATAATCCATATGGAGATAGTCAAGGGTTCTCCCAGTCCCGTGTTGGCTCAGGTCAAATAGGCAAAGATATTTAGAAAGTAATCTAAACATTTTATAATCTTCTCAAACTATTATAAAGGGGGGATCCTGTTCATAATATATTGCTCAAATCCTGAAATCTGTTTCATCGTTTCACAGAAGCTGTTCTCAAAATATTTCTCCTTTACTCAACATTCTAAAACTCTCTCTTCAAATAATCCATTTGGGCACTCTACTTGGATTGTTTTTTTCCTAATATAGCTAAATTCAAAGGAAGAACAGGCAAGGCCTAAACCTATCAATGTTCTCACATTAACCATTGTACTTTTAAAAGAAAATTTGTACATCTATAGGTAATACAAATAAACAAGTACAGATTGAAATAAGGTCTGGCAGTCCTAAAACTAACTGGCTAACATTAATATATTGGCCATTTTAGCATGGGTTAAAATGTCAATAAATATTTGTTGGGTAACTTCCATGTACTGAACTTCCATCTCACTGATTTTAACATATTTTGAAACAGATTATTAAATTGAAAAAACTAATTGTGTTGCACAAATTCCAGAGATGTAAAAGACATGGAATAATTCAGATAAAATGTTCTGGTTTATAAGTAGTCTGTATTAAAGCCTACCTGTGTCACTTTTAGATGTCTGGAAGTAAAACAAGTACCTGACTAAAGTAAGTTAAGTTATATAACCCAAGGGTATTATTCAAAAATTTCCATTGCAATGTAAGAGATGTAAAATTGGTCTGCCAGAAGGGACCTATCATTTCAGAGAAAGCTGTGTTACTGAAGTTTTGAAAAAAAAATATGGTAGTCCCTCTAAGCTCAGTTGAATGTATGTATGTTTGTGTAAAAGGTTAAAGTCATTACTAATCTTTAAGTTGATCTTAGGTTTCACACTTAAACCTCTGCTTGGAGTTTTATACTTGATGGGGTAGTTAATATTTTCATAATTCCATTTGCCCATATCTTGCATCATAGGGTATATATAATGGAATTTTCCTATTTCAAAAAAATTACAATGGACTAACTTAGAACTTAGTTTATTTACACATTCAACTTGGCTGATATATTCAGTAACTAATATATTCATATTACAATATCATAACTGACCCATAAGTAATATATTCTACTAAAAAGTTCAGGATACATGCTGCTTTTAAGTAAAATACTATGAATCAACAATTTACTTTAACTTATTAGTTGTGATACCATTATTCATCTAAGATACATCTTTCAAAAATCCAGTTAAGTTTCTTTTCCCAAAATTCACCCAAAAAGAACAATTATAAAACATGTTTTGAGGGGGGGAAAGTTCCTAGAGGGTACCTATCCAATTAAAAAATATTTTCTTTACGACGAGGCCTAAAATTGAAGTTCTACCAAAAACGGCCATTACAGATTTTAAGATCCTAGCCTTAGGAGTTTGGCTAGATTCCTGTGAGGTAACTGCATTACATTTTCCTAATTTTTCACAGAAGTTTCACAATCTTCTTTCTTGAACTCTAAGTGGAAAGTGCAAGAAAAGAGTAAGCAAAAAAAGAAAAAAAACTATGAGTGTGAATAAACATACACAGATAGATAGCAGATACCTGGAAATTGTTGAGGAGGCCTCTGGCACTCCTGTGAAAGAACACCTACACTAGGGAAGAGGACATGGAAGAAACGTTTCCAAGCCTCAGCTTCCTGAGCAGCCTGGGTGTTTTTCTCCATCACATCAAAATTTCTTGTACCCACTGCCCTAGAGGGCACTGAAGATGATTAACTCTCCGATGCAAAAAGCTAACATTAGTTTTCCATAGAAATATTTTTATAAAAGGAATTAAAACCTTTTCTCAAAAGCAGCAAAATGCTATACATTAAAATTAATTATGTAAATTTTATAAATTATATAAACTGGCTGTTCAGATAAGACAGATGAGCAGATAAGACAGATGAAGAAACAGTTTTCAGACTTTTTTAGAAGTTATTTGTGCATTAATGCTTAAGTCTGACTGCACAATCTACCATTATAGGCATACTAGTGATTAATACCATGTATTAAAACTGTATACTGCAGAGTTTAGTATCAAAATCATTCTACACTGTAGAATTTTCTGAAACTGTTGAGGACATTAAACACTAGTCACCTAAGCCACCATTTTTGCTTTACCGCTATCACATTACAAATGGACAGTCCCTTTTAGCTTGCTGCATCCATTTTCAGTATGATATTAAGTAATTTTTCAATTAAGTATTTTTCAAAACTTCTGAAATGTTATGCCAGAAGGCAAGTTTGTTCTCGTTATAACACAAGGTCTGTATACAAAGGATGTGGCCTCGTCAAAATAAAACAACAGATTTAAAAATGAAAAAAAAAAGCACTATAGAGGATACCTAGATTTTCCATCTCTATTTGTGCAACCTGGAGGACAAAAGAAAACTAGAGCCCACTGGCCAAGTCTATCCCATAGCCTGTTTAGTGACTTGACATAAGCATGTTTTTTGCAAGTTTAAAGGGCTTAAAAAACAAACAGAATAAAAGAAAAGAAGAATTTTGAACTGATACTTTTGTGGGCTATAACATCTAGAATATTTACTATCTAGCCCTTTTCAGAAAATGTTTAGTGAAAAATAAATAAAAATTAAAATCATGATAATAATAATAATAATAATAATAATAATAATATCCTATTTGAACAGATTCTTCATGGTTCATTTGGGACAGAATTACACAAGCCTGGAGTTTCTTCTGTATTTTCAGGTTTATGGGATCATGAAAGACCTGACACCTCTTTAGCTAAATCAGGTAAGACCACCTGGAACTCTAGGCTTCAGGCCAGGTCCTTTTAAAAAGAATAACCTACAGAAGTAGAGATAGGTTGGTAGCTCAACACAGAGCGCATTACATGATCCAGTGAGTTCTACCACCATAAACACACAGGTAAAGGCCGAGCACATTTTCAGCAGCTGTTACTGCTAAATAGAAAAATACACTTTCCATATGCCAAGCAAGACTTTGGAAAGGTCGTCTCAGCCCAGCTCAGAAATAGAGAGAGAGAGAGAGAGAGAGAGAGAGAGAGAGAGAGAGAGAGTGTGTGTGTGTGTGTGTGTGTGTGTGTCACACAGGATATATATCCTGTCCTTGCTATACCCATGTTCAATGTCAGAAGACAGTCTGTTATGTTCTTCTTTTTTTTTTAAGCTGCTACTTCATTCAACTTTCATTTTTATTATAATAATAAAGTCCAATTTCAGTGTGGTAAAATGTAAAAGAAAACAAACAATGACTCTGAATCCAAATAAATAACCTTCAGCATGATATTACTTCATCAAAAGTCTCTGAATGGTTCTTTGTACACATTTGTAGCAATTTATTTCTTTCACACCCATCTATGTTAGAGAAGGATACTTTTCACATTTCACTTTTATTAAGAACATCATGATGCTTCTTCATGGGAAATAAAAAATAAAACTGACCACATCATCTTGAATTCCAAAGACCCCTCTCCAGCATCAAGAAGCTTATAGAATATAAAATTTCAACAAATACTCATACACATTGTATCATTATGGGTTAACACAGAGAACAACTTATACGACCAAATGGGGGAATTGGTTAATCTATGTAATTAACAGAATTTAAGTTGTCACACTAGTATTTGCAAAATGTTTAGTGGTACGTAAAATACTTTAAAATGTTAAGCTAATAACAAAGTTTAAAGTTATATGTCAACTATGCTATGAAAAGGAACACTGAATAAATATAGAGCACTGGTGGTTACCAGCGGGAAGGTGGGTGAGCAGTTGGGTTAAATAGGTGGAGGAGATTAAGAGTACACTTATCTCAATGAACAAGGAGTATAGAAATGCTGAATCACTTTGTTGTATACCTGAAACTAATATAATGCTGTACCTCATTTTTACTGGAATTAAAAAAAAAATGCATGCTCAAAGAAAGAAAGGAAGATGAAAAGAATTAAAAAAAAAAAAAAACACTGAAACTAGTCATATAGGCTGAATTGTAACCTCTGCCCCAAATTCATTTATTGAAACACTTATTTGAGTGACTCAGAATGTGACTTTCTTAAGATAGGGTCTTTAATGATGAGATTAAATTAAATTGGAGTTATTATGGTGAGCCTTAATCCAACATGACTGGTGTCCTTATAAGAGGAAATGTGGACACAAAAAGATGCCAGGAGCTCTGGAACAAAGAAAAGATCATGTGGAGACAAGGGACAAGACAGACATTTGCGATCCAAGGAATGGAGCCTCAAGGTGTCCGAACCTGCCAACACTCTGTCCTTGGATTTCTAACTTCCAGAATCTGAAATATTTTCTTGTCATTTAAGCCACCTAGTGTGCAATGGCAGCACTAGCAAGGGAATAAGACAAATATAATATATTATACTGATTACATTTTGTTGGTGAAATTATCCCTGAGTTTAATGTCTTTATACTTACTCTAACTCATGACTTTCCCCTATTCCCTCCCTCCATCTCTACTTTCTTTCCCTTCTCCTCCCTTTGTTTTTCTTTCAAAAAGTGTATTTTGAGGATGTAATGTATGGGCAGCTTTGTGAATACCTAAGTACTAAGGTGTGAAAAACATGATTTGATTCCTATCTTTAAAAACTTAAATCATGGGGCACCTGGGTGGCTCAGTCGGTTAAGGCTCCGACTTCGGCTCAGGTCAGACCCCATGTTCCTGGGTTCAAGCCCCACATCAGGCTCTGTGCTGACAGCTGGCTCAGAGCCTGGAGCCTGCTTCAGATTCTGTGTCTCCTTCTCTCTGTGCTTCTCCCCCTCTCATGCTCTGTATCAAAAATAAATAAAATATTTTTTTAAAAAAAAACTTAAATCTGTTAACTATGAGTTACTTTGACAAAAGAACAACAATGGAAAAATTCATCTCAACATCTCCCAATAAGGAGGAACACACATAATAGGAATCATATAAAAACATATTGCTAATATTTCCTACAATAATAAACGTACATTGTATTGCAATTTTAAAAAGGCCACTTATATCAAAGTTATGTGTAACCAAAGGAAATCATGGTTACTTTGTGACAGAAGTCCTTAAGTTTTTGGTACACTTGAACAATCACTAAAGTTATTTTGATCACTAGGCAATAGCAGTCACATACTATTTCTAGGAAGCATTGCTATTTTCTTCAGAGATCACTCCCTATCTCTTCCCCATCCTGTTTCACTAAATTAGACCTCACATCTAACAACATTCACTCTACATTTCTTTCTCACTGCTAGTGAGAATGCAAACAGGTGCAGCCACTCTAGAAAACAGTAAGGAGGTTTCTCAAAAAATTAAAAATAGAACTACCGTCACCTAGCAATTGTACTACTAGGTATCTATTGAAGGAATACAGGTGTGCTGTTTCGAAGGGGCACATGCACCCCAATGTTTATAGCAGTGCTATTACCAATAGCCAAAGTATGGAAAGAGTCCAAACGTCCATCAATGGATGAGTGGATAAAGACGACGGTGTGTGTATACAACTGAGTATTACTTGACTTACAATGGAGTATTACTCAACAATCAAAAAAGAATGAAATCTTGTCATTTGCAACTATGTGGATGGAAATAGGGGTATTATGCTAAATGAAACTAGAGAAAGAAAAATATCCTATGACTTCACTCATATGAGGAATTTAAGAGACAAAACAGATGAACATAAGGGAAGAGAAGTAAAAATGATATAAAAATCAGGGATGGGGAAAAACATAAAAGACTCTTATATATAGAAAACAGAGTTGCTGGAAGGGTTGTAGGAGGGGGGATATGCTAAAACGGGTAAGGGGCATTAAGGAATCTACTCCTGAAATCATTGTTGCACTTTATGCTAACTAACTTGGATGTAAACTAAAAAATAAAGTAAAAAAAAAAACAAAAACCAAGTAAAAATATTTCCTGTAGCTTCAACATATTGCCCCAAGGTTTTGATACAGAGAAGACAAAATAGTTAATTAGAAATAACGTGTGTGATAAAATCCATTGCCATAACCTGAATGGTATTTGGCATATTTTCTCTAGAGGGGCATTTCAAGAACTAAAGCATATATGGATACTCCAAGTGGTACAAATCAAAGTAATGGGTGAGATGAATGAATTCAGTCCCAAGCTTATTACACATACATCTTTTCCTAGTCTTCAACATCTGCTTTGCTGGGAAGAGTAATATCAGGAGACCATGCAAACCACCACTGTACAGAAGAATTAAAACATTAAATATGGGAGTATGCTCATTGGAATGATATGTATAGAAGAAGCCTTTGGCCAACGGCCAGACATAGACAAAATTATGAAGCAAAAAGATTTTTGAGCCATCACCGTTTTAATGAACAACTTTATAAAAATATATGAGTACTTAGTTTATTATAAAAATTAGTGGTTTAAGGATGTGTAACATCCCCCAAATACAATATTCTTTATTTTAAATTCTGTATAGCCAATTAATTCACACAAAATGTTTCCAGTTGATTTTGCTAAACTCTTATATTTGTAACCAAATATAAGACACATGTATAAAATACGTCAATTATATAAGTATCATTGATGAAAAAGCATGGTTCCAAATTAATGTCCTTTGATGAGTTTATGTTACAAAAGTATAATAAGAATGGTACTTGGTGATTTCACTGGTTTGTCAATGCCTCGAGTTTTCTTTACTGATCTGAACAGTAAGTTTTTGAGTGTTTCTCCATTTATTGTTCTATTCATAATATAGCAGCTACAGCCGTGACACAGTTTTAAGTTCAATCTACATTTTAAAAATATTTTATAATGTTTATTTTTGAGAGAGAGGAAGAGTATGAGTACAGGAAGGGCAGAGAGAGGAGACAGAATATGAAACAGGCTCCAGGCTCTGAGCTGTCAGCACAAAGCCCAAAGGACAAATCGCAAGATCATGCCCTGAACTGAAGTCTGACACCTGACCAACTGAGCCACCCAGATGCCCCTCAGTCTACATTTTTATGCTTCTTATTCACTTTTTTTAGTGTACAGTAGACAATTAACAAAACAAATAATCAAGTTCTGCTTTCTTTTGTTTGACAATTTTCATAGCATAAATACTCTTATCTGGCCAGTTTTATGTTACCAATATGATGTCATTGAACAAGCAGTTGGTAAGAGATACACAAGAAAATGACCTTTAAAAATTTTTTACTTTGAGAGAGAGAGAGCACATGCGAGGAAGCACACACACATGTGCACATGTGAGATGGGGGCAGAGAGAGATGAGAGGGAATCCCAAGTAGGCTCTGTGCTGTCAGAGCCTGATGTGGGGCTTGGTCCCATTAACTGTGAGATCATAACCTGAGCCGAAATCAAGAGTCAGATGCTTAACCAACTGAACCACCCAGGAAACCCAAGAGAATACTCTCTATAGTATTTCCATCACGCAGTTACAAAGGGCTTAAATATTTTCAGGGAAAAGATAATAATTAAATGTAATAAAGCAAACAGAAAGTAATGTTTTGAATATTACCTTTGTTTTAACATGATTTATTTGACTGCAAAATTACATATATATAAAATTTTAACCATAGCTGTGTTTAACAAGTGGCTCTCAAAATTTATGAAGTTGCATAATGTACCTGACATGAGTAATTTTTGGTTAGTATATTGGTTAGTATAACTATTTGCATCTTATATAACCTTGGAATTAACAACCCTACTAAGTAATTAACATTCCTTTTACTAATGTAGTCTAAAACCATTCCACCATTACTCTACTTTGCTCTCTGTGGTCTAGCCATTGTGAACTACATTTCCCAAGAAGGTCAAGTTCCCTTTAGCCTCCAGGTGTTTGCTTAAATTATCATCTCTACATACAGTACCACCCTTCTTGATACTAACTCCTAGAGTTTAGCTTCAGAGATTTCTTTGTCCTGTGAGCAAGAAATGTCCCTGAGAAATCTCCCTCTTCACTCCACCCCTCCACCCCCATCTTCCACTGCTCCCTTGGCTCTTTCTGAATTGGCAAGGCCCTCTTGGGTACACTAGAGCATCCTGGGCTTATTCTTGTTTCATTTGATTGTAAATGTCTTCTCACTGTTCTACACCATTTGGCTGGGAATCTCTCTGTTTCTCTCTGTCTCTCTCTCTCTCTTTCACACAGGGAACAGAGGTTACTTTCTTCATGAATATTTTCTGAAAGCCAGAACAACGCCCAGCACTTTGGTATCACTGGGCACATACTGGTTGAATCGCAATGCTGATGATGATTCTGGGGAGGAAAACCCACAGCACTTATACTGATACGATGAACAGCTGCCTGTTTGCTTCTCCCTCAGGATATAACTGTGTTATTGTGAAGGTCTTTTAAAGAAGATACATTGTACTTGACTGAATTTGATTGGAGGGGCAACTGGTTAACAATACACTGCAGCAGAACTGGCTTCCGGGAACACAACCTTCTATATTCCTGAAAGTGCCCTGGGGGATACAGAAAGTTGTTAAAAAGCCATGCCTAATTATACAAGCAAGCAAAGAAGGCTCTCCAGTCACTAGAATCCAATGGCACATTTGCCTGCCTTATTCCATCAGCTTGAGAGATCCCAACACTCCACATAAGCTAATGACAGAAGTCTTTTAACTATGGTTTGCCAGGAATAGAGTAGTTACATCTCTTCTGTAGGGAGTGTGAGCCAAATTTGAAAATAAATGAAATCTTGACAAAACTTCCTGACTTTCCAACCTGATAGACTTATTTTGGTAGATAAGGAAAAGTTACGACACATTACATCATCTGTCAAACACACTGCTTAATTTGAATCTCAATTCCGGTAACCATTACTGGAAAAGAGAAAAATGATGCTTTTGATCAAAGCGAGTCAAAAAGGTTGTGTCCTCCTCCTCTCATTCTTTTGGAAGGCAATCCTATTCAAATTTAAAACTGAAGCCACTTTCTTCCCTCCTTACAATGCTGAAACCTAAGAAAAGAACAGCACACTATTAAATACTATTACTAGCAGCTGTTACAAAAGGACAGGGATTTGCATTAGAACAAGTGCTAAGAGTTGAGCTTCAGGCAAGGAAAGATCATTATTTATAACAAGTGGATCTGGTTCTATATGATTAAGGGAAGAACAGTGAATTAATGCTGTTATCTTAATATTGTTTAAATGGCCTCAACATGTGGTGCAGAGCCAAGCCAGGCAGAGTGGTTAACACAAAATAAATGTCAATCCAAGAGAGATTTCTGGGAAACATTTTCACCCAGAGTAAATTTGCTTAATTAATGGCCTCAAAATGATAAGCTCTGATAAGCCTCTGCTGGATGGTATTATTTTATTTGGGGAAACAGGACACAGCCCTATTTAAGGGGATTTTCTTTAGAGATTAGAAAAACTGGTAAGCTTCTGGATAATTATCAGCCATTTTGGAGATTCCTTCTTTTCCAAACGCAGTTCATGCTCTAGGTTATCTGAGGAAATGGATGAGGAAAGTATGAAACTAGAATGGTAGCGTTTTATTACCTGTAGCTTTAACTGTCTGCCTGAACAGGAAGTTGAATTTTTAATACACAAACAACAAGTTTTCTTTTGCCCCTGAAATAAGACTTCATTAAATGACTACTTTAGAATCAGTCACCCATAATAGGTAAAACTCCATCTTAAAACAGATTTAGATGGGAATGTGTTACTAATTGCTCTGAGACTAGAGAGCTTGTATAAAATGAGCTAAGTAGGAGCCTGCATTTCAGAGATCTTGTTTCTGCCCTCAAAGCAAGCTTCAGGTAGGAGATAACATTATCAGTGATCCCCTGGACATTTTTATTTCTCTCTCTTAAAAACTAAACCATGTAGGATGAAGTTGTAATCACAAGACAAGATGAAGGAAGAGATGTGTACAAAACAAATTATTTATAGGTGATAATACTCGACATTTAAACTCAAAAGAATAATATTTCTAACTAATTAGCAGTATTTGGAATATTTGTAAATGGTACCAGGGATCCCTGAAGTGGTGATAAAAATACACCCAAAGATGTCAGTGGTTTCATAGTCCTATGGAATGTTTAAGGGGAAGTTTCCCATTTTCTGAAAGATTCCTCACAGCAATGTAGTAGGAACCAGTGGGGATCAGATTGGCAGGTACAACCCAGTAAAGTCTCCTTGTCTTTAGTCGGCCTTTCTCAGGCAACAGTGGGAAGGTAAGAAAACGCCTGCACCTCATTTTAGGTTTTTTCCCCCCTTTAGAAGGAAGTCAGCTGCCTTCCTACCCTTCTCTACTCCTCTGGTGACAATCATCTGCTACATTTCTCAAATTTTTTTTTTTTTGGCCTGTCCGCTTATTGTTTTCTGTCTGGTATTCAGCATGTAGACAGCATCCTGTGATACTAAAGTCAATACTGCTCTGACCTTTGGAAAGTGACCACAAAGTGGCCTGAAAGTTGTACAACTTTTTAAGAAAAAAATACCTATAATAATCCTGGATTGCCTCTTAATGAGTCTATAGTTTTATACCACTACATGCACTTCCATATTTTTGCTCATTTATTAATTATTAATCTAATGGATTTGAAATATAGATTTTAGTAATTCTGGCCTCAAATTCTGGTAAGCTCTATAGAAAAGTGTATCTATATTGTTATTGACAATCAATAATAATAAATTAATTTGGAAGTTGTACATTGGAGTTCGTTCTGTTTCCCATGTGGTTAATCTTAAATATGTCCAGAACACATAAGGAAAAACAAAATCTGTGTGTTGTGTGCAGTGCTTCTATCAAGTATTTTCCAAGTAATAGACTACTTTCAACAAGTGTTTAGATAAAGTTACATGGCCAAATTCATTTGGAAAATTAATCTTTTTTTTTTTCCTTTACTCTAAGAATTCTCAGAATCCTTAATACCTTAACAGACATTGTGAGGCACTAATAGGGAATACAGATTACTACATTAAAAAAATTTTTTTACTTGATTATGGAATCTTTCCCTGACAATAATTCTACACAGTAGTTCCTTAAACAAACACTACATTTTGGGAAATTCTACTTCATTGCAAGTGTCCTGGTAAAATCAGTGTGACCTAGCTGTGTTAAGGAGGGGGAAAGATAGCATGCATCCTCTCCTCACTTCAAATATGCTACATTAACTTACAATATATCAATGGATGGGTTAAATTGTGCCCTCTAAACAGACACAGGCATATCTCATTTTGTTGTACTCCATTTATGTTGCTTTGCAGATACTTTTTTTTATTAAAAAATTGAAGGTTTGTGGTAACCTTGCATCAACCAAATCTATCAGTTCCATTTCTCCAACAGCATTTGCTGGTTTGTGTGTGTGTGTGTGTGTGTGTCATTTTTTAATTCTTGCAATACTTTAAACTTTTTTGTTATTGTTGTATTTTTATGCTAATCTGTGATCAGTAATATTTGATGTAACCATCATTGCTTTGGAGTGCCATGAACCATGGCCATATAAGACAAAGTTAATGAACCAATGTATGTGTTCTGACAACTCCAGCAGCCGTCAACCTAACAGCCATTTCCATGTTTCTCCTTCTCCTTGGGCTTCCCTATTTCCACAAGAACATTAAAATTAAGCCAGTTAGTAATAATACAATGGCCTATAAGTGTTCAAGAGAAAGGAAAAGTCACACATCTCTCTCCTTAAGTCAAAACTAAAATTTATCAAGTTTAGTTTGGAAGGCACATCAAAGGCTGAGACAGGCCAAAACCTAGGCCTCCTACACAGCCAGTTAGCCAAGCTGTGAATGTCAAGGAAACATTCTTGAAAGAATTAAAAGTGCCACTCCAGCGAACACATAAATGATAAGAAAGCAAAAGGCCTTTTTGCTGACATGGAGAAGGTTTTAGTTGTCTGGAGAGAAGATCATATGAGCCACAACATCCCCTCAAGCCTAATCTAACCAGATTAGATTCTCTTTAATTCTCTGAAAGCTAAGAGAGGTGAGGAAGGTGCAGAAGAAAGTGTGAAGGTAGCAGACGTTGGCTCATGAGGTTATAGAAACAATCTGTCTTTATATCATAAAAGTGTAAAGTGACACAAGAAGTGCTATTATAGAACCTGCAGCACATTATCTGGGAGATCTAGCTAAGATCATTAACAAACGTGGATATGCTAAACACCAGATTTCTGACATAGATGAAATAGCTCTCTCTTGAAAGCAGCAGCCATCTAGGACTTCAATAGCTAAAGAGTAGAAGTCAATACCTAGTTTCTAAGCTTCAAAGATAGGCTGAATCCCTTGTTAGGGGTTGATGCAGCTTTTATGACATTTGGTGAAAGTCAATATTCTTTTACCATTCCCCAAATCCTAAGGCCCTTAAAAGTTATATTAAATCTACTCTACCTTTGCTCTATAAATAGAACAAAGCTTGGATGACAGTACATCTGTTTACAAAATGGTTTACTGAATATTTTAAGCCACCATTGAGAACTACTGCTGGGAGATGGGGCAGGGGAAAGATTCTTTTCAAAATACTACTACTCATTGACAATGCACCTGGTCACTCAAGAGCATTGACGGAGATAAACAATGAGATAAATGTTGTTTTCATGCCTGCTAACAAACATTCATTCTGTAGTGCATGGATCAAGGAGTAATTTCAGCTTCCAAGTCCTATTATTTAAGAAATACATTTCATAAGGCTAAAGCTGTCATTGGTAGTAATTTTCTAATGGATCTGAGTAAAATCCATTGAAAATCTCCTGAAAAGAACTCACTGTTCAAGATGCCATTCAGAACTTTTGTGATTTATGAGAAGAGGTCAAAATATCAACATGTAACACGAGTTTGGAAGAAGTTGATTCCAACCCTCCTGGATGATTATGAGATCAGGACTTCAGTGGAACAAGTAACAGTGAATGTGGTATAAACAGCATTAGAACTAAATTAGAAATGGAGCTGAAGATGAGACCGAGCAGCTACAATTTCATGACACAGTTTCAATAGATAAGGAGTTGCTTTTTATGGATGTACAAAGAAAGTGATTTCTTGAGATGGAAGCTGCTCCTGATGAAGATGCTGGGAAAATTTAAGTGACAACAAAGCATTTAGAACATGACATAAACTTATAGTTGGTAAAAAGGCAGCAGGGTTTGTGAAGGTTGCTTCCAATTTTGAAAAGTTATTCTGTGGGTTACGTAGCACATGCTACAGAGAAATCATATGTGAAAGGAAAAGTCAGTTAATGCTACAAACTTCACTGCTGTATTAAGAAATGGCCACAGCCACCCCAACCTTCAGCCACCACCCTGATCAGTCAGCAGTCACCAGCACAGCGGTGAGACCCTCCACTAGCAAAAAGATAATGACTCACTGAAAGCTCAGGCGATGGTTAGCATTTTTTAGCAACAAAGCATTTTAAGTTTATTTGAGAGAGAGAGAGAGAGTAGAGGAGAAGTAGAAAAAGAGTGAGAAAGAGACCCTCAAGTAGGCTTCGCACTGTCTGTGCAGAGCCCATTGTGCTCTATCTCACAAATTGTGAGATTGTGACCTGAGTGGAAATCAAAAGTCAGATACATAACCTGCTGAGCCACCAAGGCACCCTAGCAATAAAGTATTTTTAAATTAAGGTATATACATTCTATTTTTAGGCTTAATGCTATTTCACACTTAATAGACTGCAGTATAGTGTAAGGATAACTTTTAATGCACTGAGAAACCAAAAAACTTCACTTTGCTTGCTTTATTGTAATGTTTCCTTTATTGTTGTGGTCTAAAACTGAAGCTGCTCTATCCCTGAGGTAAGTTTGTATGCTGAAGTCCTAACTGTGGTATCTTATCTCAAAATGTGACCTTCGTTGGATATATGGTCTTTATAGATGTAATCGGGTTATGATGTGGTCCTTAGGGTAGGTCTTAATCCAGTATTGCTGGTCTCCTTATAAGAGGGAAATTTGGATGCAGAGACAGAGGCACACAGAAGGCGGCAACATAAAGGCTTGTGGGTAGAATACCATGTGAAAATGGAAGCAGGGATTGGACTGATGCATCTACCAACCAAGGAACATCAAAGACTGCTGTCTTCTGCCAGAAACTAGGAGTGATGCAGCAAACAGATTATCCCTCCGAAGGAATCAGCACTGCTGATACCCCTGATTTGGGATGCCTAGCCTCTAACACTGACAGAAAGAATTTCAGTTGCACCCAGTTTGTGATCCCTTGTTACGGCAGAGGAAACAAACGCAGATTTTCTAATATGAAGTGGGGTGCCTCTACAACAAACATCTAAAAAGTTGGAAGTGGTTTTGCAATTGAGAAATGGGAAGGGTCTGGAAGAGTTTTGACATACTTCATAGAAAGAGTCTAACTTGCTTTTAAGAAAGTGTTGGTAGAAATATGGATAGGAATGCATTGTTAGAAAGGGGGAAGAAAGGCAAGCCCTGTTACATAGTGGCAAAGAACTCAGCTGAGATATTTTTACTGCTGGGAGGCAAGTTAAACTTACCCGGGACAACCTTAGGCATTTATTAAGCTGAGGAGGTCTCCTAACAAACCGTGGAGGCACAGCCTGGACTCTCCTCGCTGCTGATAGCAAATGTGAGAGGAAAGAGACAAATTAAAGGAATTCTGTCTCAAGATTGTCTCAAAATATAGTTTAACATACCATGCTTATTATTTGTTGTATAGGCTCTCTTTCCTTTTACTAGAATATAACCCCACAAGGGCAAGCATACTAGTCTGTTCTGTTCACTGATACCTCCCAACTGCTCGATGCTCAGAGATGCTCAGTAAGCATTAGGGAATGAATAAAACTAATTCATGGGGCTGAAATTCTCAAATTAGGCCTAAGGATTCCAACAGGCTTATAAAAGATTCATACTTCTTATATTTTTTATAATTAGAAAAGTTTAATATCTTCACCTCTAAGTGAAAGCAATTTATATGACTATACTGGGCATTACAACAGAAAAATTGACATAAAACAAATCAAAATTTACTTGATAACAGGACTCGAAACAGGGACTTTTATTTAACTTTTCTGTAGAACCATTAAGGAGTTTCAGATAAAGAATAGTTCACTTTATACAGAGGCAGGTTTGCAGCCACATATGAAATTGGTTCTCAAGGAAGGTCTTAGCATTTTATTCTTAGGATGAGATTTGCTAACAGCTGGGTAGGCTTTAACAGCATAAATCCTATAAACAGTAATGACAAACAAAGACCCAAGCCTCCATAGAATACATTAAAACCATAAAAAATGACGGCTGCCTTTATTTTTAAGTTAATCAAACTGCCACCTTAAATCCCAGTTGTTTTAAAAATGCTTCATAAAATGATATAGACTTTCTATGAACAATCCAATATGTTAGGCAATGAAAACAATAACCAAATTGCCTTTGCCCACCCCCTTCTCTGCTCAGTTTCCATACAACTAGTCTTTTAAGAATAGCTGATACCCTGTTGCCAATTAGTTAAAAGTTTTATCATCCTCTTTATTATTATATTTCGATATATTCCATTTACTGCCAATAGAGTTCTTTAAATACACTACTACAAAAGTATTTTTATAGATGCAAAAAACTAAGTGTCATAATTTTAATTCATGTAAAAATGTGTGTATCTAGGAAACATTTCCTTATGTTCCTCAGATTTATAACCTAGTTTTTTAAATTTTTGCAAATAGAAGGTATCAAGTTAATGTTTACTATACACATATGCTTTAAACCACCCATTGGCTTCCAATTTCATATGCTAAGACTTTTCAAATCAATCTCCTTACATATTACATGTATACCTCTGCTCTCTCTGATCCTGCTTTTGCTGCCTTACTCATCTGTCACCTGCATGTATTATTTTATTAAGGCTATTAACTTGCCACTCTAATCTCTCTGCCTTCTTTACCCCACTACTTATCACCCCAAAATTGAGTTTCAAAAGTAGGTCTCTCTCAAGGTTTGTGTGATGGAACCCCATGTCTGGCTCCATGCTGGCAGTGTGGAGCCTCTGTGGGATTCTCTCTCCCTCCCTCTCTGCCTCCCACTCACCCACCTGTGTGTACATATGCACTCTCTCAAAATAAATAAACTTTAAAAATTAAAAAGAAAAAGAAAAATCAAGTTATCAAGTTAGTAGTTCTTTGTGCTATTGCTATACCAAGTCAAAGCATTGTGGAAAATATTATATGATCTTTATTTCTCCTGGTGCAACTTTTGGGATCTGTTTTACTATGGTGAATTTTGCCAGAAATGCAAAAGAGACTTTTGCATGTTCGCGTATAAAGTAATGTGCAGAGGGGCACCTGGGTGGCTTAGTCAGTTGAGTGTCTGACTTGATTTCAGGTCAGATCATGATCCCAAGGTCATGCAATGGAGCCCCATCTCAGGCTCCCCGATGAGCATGGAGCCTATTTAAGATTCTCTCTCTCCCTCTGCCCCGCTCCCCTGCTCATACTCTCTCTCTAAATAATAATAATAATAATAATGTTCAGAAATCAATGTGGCTATGTTTATTTCTCTAAAAGATTCCCTAAATTTCTTATATTATTCATGCTTCGCTTACTGAGCCAGCTTCTTCTTAGTCTTCTCTCAGATGAGTACAGTAAGAGAATGAGCCTTTCTCTTCATATAAACAAGGTCTTCAGTAAAATGGGTTCAAAACAAATCCTAATAAACTGAGGGATTAGCATGATAGGGGAGATACATTTAAAGTGTTAAAAATTTATTAATTTTTTTAAAAAAGCAATGTTTTATTTTTGAGACAGAGTATGAGCGAGGCAGGGGCAGAGATAGAGGAAGCACAGAATGTGAAGCAGGCTCCAGGCTCTGAGCTGTCAGCACAGAGCCCTATGTGGGACTGGCATCCACAAACCATGAGATCATGACCTGAGCCAAAGTCAGATGCTTACCTGACTGAGCCACCAAGGAGCCCCCAAATTTAAAAAATTTAAGTTAATTACTATGCTTATATTTTGTCATTTTTCTCATTTTATTCTCTAATGTAAAATATTAAACATTCTAAACATAGGGAGATTAGTATTAAAAACTCTTAGCACTAATTAGCTTTAACAATTATTAGTGTTTCAGTGTTTTATCCTAATGTTTTGAAGTAAATCTCAGGGGCGCCTGGGTGGCTCAGTCGGGTGAGCATCTGACTTTGGCTCAGGTCATGATCTCATGGTTGGTGGTGCCAGCCCCATATCAGGCTCTGTGCTGACAGCTCAGCGCCTGGAGCCCGCTCCAGATTCGGTGCTTCCTCTCCCTTTCTCTCTCTCCTCCCTGGCTCACACTTTGTCATTCTTTCTCTCAAAAACAAATAAACATGAAAAAGAAAAGAAAAGAAAGCTTAAATAACAACAATAAACACAGTAGAGAAGAACTAAAAGGTAATTATTAGATTTATAGGGAGTATGTTTTCAAGAGAGTGAAGACCTGCGTCCGACCTGCTGCAGTGAGCATCATAGAAACAAAACCAGCTTGCCGAAGGCCCAGAGGGCAGTCATGTGTCTGCCTGGTGTGAGGGGGTATGCATGCACCCATGGGCACTCATTTATCTTCAAGTCTGCAGAGTGACGATCAGGACTGGCCCTTAAATAAGAAATTATTGTCTTTTCTCTGGTACTTTTCCCTCCAATCAGTAATTGTCACCCATCACATCTTTAGCAAATCTGTGGTGATAATTATCAGAAGAAGCAAAGGATGAGGCCTACTGCCTTCTCCATTCCTCTAAAAGTGGGATGTCTCCTCTGCTTTGGATTCAGTAATTAATGAAAGTTCTATTTATTTCAATTACAACAAGAATAGTTTAATGCCTTTTATACTGCAAGGCAAGCAAAATCATTTTCATTATTTAGTTATTCCTTCTTTCCTTCATTCATTAAATATTTACTTAGCTCCCTTTAGGTTCCTCACAGTGGACTTGTAAGTTAATGATACTATAACAGAAATCAAAACTTAGTACCAAGAGAATATCTATAAAAATTAACAGATTATTTGTATGCTCTTTGTTGATGTCTCTTTGTCTAGAGAGTCAGTTAGGATGCTACTATGATAGTCTAACAAGAATTAAATTTTAGAGAGCAGTGGGAGTGGAAAGGGATATTTCACTTGATATATTTTGGCCTGCTAAGCTTACCTGAGCCCTGCCCACATAGCATCTAGCTCAATGTATGGACCTAGGTGGCTGATGTCACTCTTCACTCTGTACAATAGGATTAAATTGGGCATCTGAATTAAGGTGTCCAGCAAGAGGCTGAGCTATGCCAGTTTTTGTTTTTCTGTCTAGAATTTGAATAGGTGGTATGACAGAAATAAACGTGTAAAGTTCAAGTAAGTTGCATTAAAAGTAAATATTATAGGACATATTCAAGTATTTCATCTATTGTCATCTCAGAAGGCTGTCCTGAATCCAGAATTACTCTCCTAAGTAGAGCCCCACTTATTTTTTGCTAGTGGTTCCTGTCTTGATTGACTTCTCAATACTTACAACCTTCATCCTACCCCTCACTCACCTCCACCTGCTTTTTTGAGCTTTTTAAGGGAGTTTGTTTCTTACAATCAAAAAGCCGAGGTTTCAACAGACAATATTTGCTCAACTGATTATCTTCCTCTGCTACTGTACTTAGTACTCACTTATTTTCATAGTTGTTTCTCCCTGTAACCTATGAACTCTTTCATAACCAGAGGGGCTAGCATTTTAGTGATGCATTCTTACATCCAGTTTATAGCTTGGATTATTATTGGGCATATTAAATCTTTGTTAATAAATAAATAATACATATGAGAGACACTGAGGAGATAGAAGCTAAGGAGAATGGTATTTAGATGAAAAGAAGCCAAAAATGATTCTGCAATATGACTAATTTGCATTATAATCTAACTGATTGGTTTCACTTAAATATGTGTTAGGAAATTCTCTGCTTTTTACAAAGTATAATAATGTGCCACATATTAAAAATATAACTTATTAAAAACCCTAAGAGGGTTTGTGAATTAATGAATTCAAATTATCTGGAGCTTAATTCAACAGAAGTGGCAAAACAGAAATTTCACTCCACAAAGACTGGAGGATGGATGGATTCCTTTGAGATAGGAGATTAAACTGGTAGGATAGAGGTATAGCTTTTATTTTTCTCTTAGGGAAACAAGTTCTGGTAGTACCCTAAGCTGAGAACAAGTGACCATCCACTCTAAAACTATCCTATTAGCAGATGAAAGGGGTAATGTTGAGATTGTCTGACATAATTATTTCATGCTATTTATAATTGGCTGTTGTTCAATGTCAATATATCTTATAGGTCCATGAAAGGACTGCAATGAAGATTAGAAAAGAAATAATTTGTGACATATATTTTGCCTTTCCAGGACTGGCCTCTCAAACTGCTGTTATATAACATTGACTATGCTAACAACTGAATTGATAAAGGCGTGACAGGATGCATCCCTTAAAAATGATAATTTTAATTCCCTTAGACCATGAAACAAACAGAAGGGGCAAGTGAAAGAATCAATAGTGTTTCTTTTCCTTCCTTAGGTTCATTCCAGACACATTAGATACTAGAGGGAAATGATCAGTATACCCATTGTTTTTTTTATTTTACTATTAAAATACTGTAGTGAGTTAAAAAGAATTCTTACTTTACACAAGTAATTATACTGAATATATTCACACATTTGATTGGATTATTTTGTGTTGGAATCACTCATGATAAAATAACACTATCACAAATTCAAATATACTGACCTATTAGAAATATGAAGACTTAGAATCTTTATTGCACTCATAATTGTTACCTTTCTCCTACCCAAGTTTTGCCACTTTTTTTTTTTGACACATTTAAATGAAGACACCCTTTGAGAACCTATTCAGTTGAAGGGTTGCTTATAATATTGATTTTTAAAGTGACTTATATCACTCAGGTTGGTTGGATGTACTGGGAAAGTTTCCAGACCTTGGCAAAAACCCAAATTGAACTTTCCTCCAAAAAGTCAGGAAGAATTTCATTAACCTTTCAGTAAGAGGAGATGTACTTCTCATTTGTTCAAGTCTAAGGCCATGTATTCCCAGAGGAACAAAACAGACCATAGAACAATGATCTTTATTTATATCAGGGTGTATATTTGGAAAAATAAAATACTGGGATTGCCTCTAGAGCCAATAAATGGTTACCTCCATCGTTCATACTTGCATATCCATGTGCAAGTATTTATGTTATAACACTCTATGATGATCATTAGTGCTCAAAATAATGCCATTGAGTCAATGCAGTATTTTGAGGTTCTTTCTCAGCTGGCAAAAGTAGATTAAGTGAAAGGGGAGAAATTAACATTTATGACCTTAAGATAATTGTAATTATTTTTGCAATAAGATTAAAATAAATAATGGTCATTTCTAAGAATTTCCTATGGTATGGGTGATAAATTATTTGACAAGGCAGGAGATACAAAAGCACCTAAATTATAATTAAATGATTAAATGAATTTGGGTAAATCTTTATCATTATTATGCAAAAGCTTGTTCCATAAAGTGAATTTTCCAGATATTAATGATCTCATGATATATTTTCTCAAGCTAGAAGTGGAATTATAGAGCTACTTCAGCTTTGTCAAAATTAAGGGTTCTTTGGACAGTAACTAATAAACCTCAATACTTTCCTAGACTAGTGAAATATTTACAAAATTAAATATTTAGATTTAGTTAGATCTTTTCTGGGGGAGGGCAGAAAATGAAAAAGTTGCTCTGACAGAAAGCTGTTCCTCTCACAATTTTGATTTTGTGGAGTTGATGTGAAAATAAAGGAATGAGTAAAATATTTAGGGGAGTGAAAAAGCAGCATATATGGGGGATGGATCAACAGATCCCCAAAATAACTGAAATATTATTCATCTGTCTCATTTCATATCAAGGGATTTAATTAATGGATAACCTCCACTATGTTTCTGTTTAGAAAAAGAAAACTGTGAATTCAAATGTATATGTTTAAATTTGCTCATCCATGAACATCACAGTCAAATGTCCAATTTTTAAAATTCCTTTATAGACCTTAGAATGGTACATTTTTTAAAAAGTTGAATAAAGATACAATGGATTCTTTTTGATTTGTGTGACTTTCATGTCAATTACTGTACTTAACTTCCTTGTTAGAACTTGCACATCAGCAGGTAGTATGGAGTTCTGCTACTTATCTTTCAATATATCTACTTAGAAACTGCCCCTTGAACTTCAACTTCTTGCTATCACATCAGTAAAGTGATTCCCATTACAAATGGATGCATTAACTATTCCCAGACTATGTAAGAATCCATTTTCATTGACATGTCCTATATCCATATAGTCTCTTTGGAAAATAAGCAGGAAGAGTTCATTGTAACTGCAAATAATATTAGCCAAATCATGAAAAGGATTGCTAGTAGCTATCTTATTTTTGTGATGCTATGATGACATTGTGAACTTCTGACGTTCTTCAGGTAGCTGTCCTGCTGCTCATTCCAAATTTGTCAGGTTACTTGGTACCTGTTCTGACCTTAATGTCTAGAATGAACTGCTGAGCTATGAAGTGTTCTGATTTTTCAATGCTTTGCCAAATTCCTCCCCCCATCCCTGCCACCTTTAAAATAACAAGGTCAATCACACAAAAGAAAGATGGCAGAATTTCAGGTCCAATGATGCTGATTATCAGCATAACACATACAGTTCAGTATGACATAAACTTGCCCTTGAAGACTGTGGCCAAGTCCAGCTGGAATTGGATAAGATTACCCAAAAAAGCAACTGTAAATGCAAGTTCCCAATTTTCTAAGGATATCAGATAATCAAGAATATGTATTTTAAAATCTGTTTTCAAAACTATGATTACTTAATTTTTTTAAATTACTTTTCAGGAAAACATCAGTGTTAACTTACATTGGCCATGTCTAAATAAATTCTGAATGAAGTACCACATTCTTCCCATGAATTCTGCCTAATAAACCGAATGACTGATATGAAGAAGTTGTGAAGATGATAAAAATAAGACAGTAGTGCTGGATAATGGAACCCAGAAATGTATGGAATCCTTTCTTATTATTGCAATCAAGGAGAATTCCAGACAAAGTAATACCGTGAGAAAGGAGTAATTTACACACACACATGTATCTCTTATTGCCTAAATACTGCCTATGTTTTATTTTTCCTAATCTCGTGGTAGTGATCCCCTCTTTTTTTGCAGCACAGCCTTTTATAATTTGGCCTTAGGTAGAATCACATTAAAATACCTTCACTTTCACCTGAAAATATCCATTGTTTTACCTTAGACTTCCCCAACTCAGTGTGCAAGGCAAATGATAGCACAGTTCTGATTCCCTCTTCAATAGGGATAAATAGAAACATGTTATGATGTATAATGCATACAGAAACACTATTGGGACATAATGTATACACACAATGTAAGGAGTAAAATATGTATAACATATATGCATATATTCTATAGGAAGCTATCTACCAAGTAAATCTTCATTAAAGATCTCTTAAAGGTGGCAAGAAGAGCGTAAGTT
Organism: Suricata suricatta; assembly: GCF_006229205.1. Classification (NCBI taxonomy): domain Eukaryota; kingdom Metazoa; phylum Chordata; class Mammalia; order Carnivora; family Herpestidae; genus Suricata; species Suricata suricatta. The sequence goes on along the minus strand of NC_043702.1, from coordinate 85,016,740 downwards.
GTTTTTTATTCATTCAAACAAAATTTTTATTGAAGACCAGGGATATGCATAATACCATACATAGTAAATATCATATCATTGAAGTTTACTTCAATACTATGTGTTTTCCTTATCTCATTTTTAAAGGTGTAACTTATCAAAAAGGCCAAAAAGAAGTATTTTGCTCCTAGTAGCAATTTTCTTTTTATTACTGCTTTTTGATAGTAAGTCAAATTAAAATGTTGTTTGTTGGCACTTCCTTTCTCCCTTTTCAAGTCACAGAATTTATTCAGCTGATGAAGTCTTCAAAGGGGCACCAATGCAATGCCAACATGATTCAACAGAAATGTATGTAATTATTAAAACCTGGAATGGTACCTTGAATGATGTAATTAATGTTACACTCAATGATAGGATATTTCAACTGCCTGAGATAATGGATTTTTTTAAAAGTATGTTGGATCATATATACATCCTAATTAGGGATATGGAAAAGTCAGAAGAAAGTCAGATGAAAAACATACTAAGGATATTATAAAAATATTATCTACTCTGTGCAATCTTCTCTAATCTTTCCATACAGTCTTCCCTTTGTGTTTTTATTTTATCCACTTCTTTTAACTGCTTACCTGTCACCATAATTTACCATTTTCCCCCAGGCATATTACTTGATGTACTCAGAGCTCAGTACATGTTTGCTAAGCAAATGAATGAATAAACTGAATAAATGTAGTATCCCCTTACATGCAACATTAGGTGTCTTGAACTTTACAATTACTTTTCACATGCATTATTGCTACCTAATTGTACCTGGGCATAAAAACCACCTGGCATTCTTACTAAGAAAACAGATTTCCAGGACCCACCCTTGAAGAGTTTTAAGAAACTAAGATCAAAAGTGTCCCAAGAGAGTTTTGTATGATCAGGTAGTTTGGGATAATCTAGAGAATTTCATGTTTATGTTGCATAGTTCAAGAACATTAAGAAAACACTTTTAACCTTATATTGTTTGTATTTTTAATAGAGAAATTAATCATTTATTCTAATTTTATAGGGAGAGTCATATTACAGATATGTATGCAGTTCCTATATTAGAGTCCTAGTCATACAGAGATTTATTGCATGGCATGGGGTTTTGTAAAACTCATAAAACATAAGGGAATCAAATATGCCAAAATATATCATGAGAGCTCAGAAACAGACCCAAATAAATATAATCCACTGATGTTTGGCAAAGGAACAAAGGCAATATAATGGAACAAAGATATTATTTTCAACAACTGGCCATTCACATGCAAAAATGTGAATCTAGGTTCAAGCTTTACACTCAATATGAAAATTTACTCATGCCTGGATGGCTCAATTAGTTAATCATTCGACTCTTGATATCGACTCAGGTTGTGATCTCATGGTTTGTGAGTTTGAGCTCCACAGCAGGTTCTGTGCTGAGTACAGACCCTGCTTCAGATTCTCTCTTTCCCTCTCTCTCTCTCTCTCTGCCCCTCCCTAATTCGTGCTTTCTCAGTTTCTCTCAAAATAAACAATTTCTTTTAAATTTACTCAAAACAGATCATAGGCTTACGAATGCAAATGTAAAATTATAATGTAAATGCAAAAGTCAAAATAAAATGTAAAATGCAGAATTATAAAACTCCTAGGAGAAAACATAGGAGAAAATTTAGATGGCCTTGGGTATGTCAATGATGTTTTAGATACAACACTAAAGTTAGAATCCATGGAAGAAAATTATTGATAAGTTGGACTTCATTAAAATTAATAAAAAATATGTTCTGTGAAAGTGTCAAGAGAATGGAAAGATAAGCCAAGGATTGGGAAATACTATTCACAGAAGATATATCTCAAAAGACCATTATCTAAAATTTACAAAAATCTCTTACAATTCAACAATAGGAAAATGAACAATGTACTTAAGAGGTGGGCAAAAGACCCAAACAGACACCTACTCATCAAAGAAAATACGGAGATAGCAAATAAACATATGATATTAGGGAAATACTCAACGGCATATAGAATTAGGAAATTGTAAATTAAAACAGTGAGATACCACTACACACATATTAGAATGACCAAAATCTACATCATTGACAACAGCAAGTGCTGGTGAGGATGTGAAGCAATTCTCAGGAACTTTTCTTACTTTGCTGTTGGGAATGGAAAATGATACAACTTTGAAAGGCAGTTTGGCAGTCTCATATGCAACTAAATATTTTCTTACCATATTATCTATTAGTCACTCCCCTTACTACTGGCCCAAATGAACTAAAAAATTATGCTCAAACATCTATACATGGATGCATATACAGCTTTATTCACAATTGCAAGAACTTGGAAACAACCAAAATGTCTTTCAGGAGGTAAATGGATAATCTTTGATATATCTAGACAATAGAAAATTATTTAGCACTAAAAATAAATATACTATCAAGTCATGAAAAGACATAAAGAAAACTTATATGCATACTGCTAAATGAAAACATCAATCTGAAAAGCTTATACATTGTTTGATTCCAACTAAAATCCATGGATAGTAGAAAGATCAATGGCTTCCAAAGGTAAGTTGGGGTGTAGGGTGGGTGAAAGGTAGAGCACAGAGGATTTTTAGGGCAGTTAAACTATTCTTTGTGATAATACAATAATGGACACATGTCATTTTAAATCATTCAAACCCCTTAAATAATATTAAAAAGGAAGGGAAGAAGACAGATGGTGTTTAACACCAAGAGTAAACCCCAAGGTAAAATATGAACTCTGGGGGATGATGACATGTCGGAGCAGGCTCATCAAGGTTAGCAAACCTGCCACATTCTTGGAGAATGTTGATAATGGAGTACACTATGCATATCTAGGAGTAGGGGATACATGGGAAATCTCTGCACCTTCCTCGTAATTTTGCTACATACCTATATATGCTCTAAAAATAAAGTCTATTTAAAAAGTAAATTATAATGCAATAATGCAACAATTTGACATTTTTGATGGTTTAGAGGTAGCCTACAGTAGGTAGCTGGAAGAAAAAAGCAACAAAGATATGTTCAGGGAATAGGATTCTAGGACTCTAACTTGCAGACTTACTGCAGAATCTTCATCTAGCCTCCGCCTGATTTCTGAATCAAAGCACCACAAGCAAATGCCATTTTTAAAAAAACAGTTTCAGTGATGAAAAGATAAAAAAAGATAATGAAGGGGCGCCTGGGTGGCTCAGTCAAGTGAAGGTCCGACTTCGGCTCAGGTCATGATCACACCATTCGTGGGTGTGCCCTTGAACTGGGTTTTGTGGTGACAGCTCAGAGCCTCGAGCCTGCTTCTGATTCTGTGTTTCCGTCTCTCTCTGCCCCTCACCCACTTGCACTCTGTTTCTGTCTCTCAAAAATAAATGTTAAAAAAAGATGATGAACACCAAATTGTACATATTTAACTTTCTGCTTGATTTGATGGATCAATGGAGATAAACATTATATTGGATTCAGAAAGGATGTAGGTCTCAGAAATGTCATTAGCACTCTTCTTGAGCTTAGTGTTTCTATCTCCTTATTGGTAACTAGGAAAGTAAACTTCTCTTACTTCCTTAATATTAGGTATGAGATGTATAGAATTTAAGAAAACAAATAACTTGATGGGAAAGCTGATGCTTTCAACAGAACTCTCCCGCTTGGTAATCCATTAGAGATTGGCCCTTAAGGACGATAAGCATGTGAACAGGGTAAGGTAAGTGTCTCTCAGTGCTCAAACAAGGTTGTACACAGTGGGAGAGGTAAGGCAGAATCTATAATAATTGTCTATCATGAACAAGTAATTTATTAAGATGTCAAACTATCTCACTTAATTTGCCAACCAATCATTAAGATAAGTTTTGCCATCATTTACAGATGAGAAATATGGTGCCCAAAGGTCACATACTCCATCATAGACTTACCTGTCCAAGTGAAATCTAAACTTTTTCAAAATTATGACTGATGACTTTTAAAGTCCTTTGGATAACCAAGATTCACATTTTCCTAATATATTACTTGCTCAATGGCATTTTACCCTCCATTTGCTATAGTCATTTTCAGTGGGGGGAAAAAAGGATAAGTTGGTATGAGAGAAATGGGAAGTAACCACCAAAACTAAAGCAATAAGCTACTTGAAATTCTCCTATGATATCCCTGTGTCCCAATTTCAACATAATTTCTCATAGAGAGTTTTCTCTGATGGCCCAGACTAGGTTAGTCAGCACTCCCTTGCAGTACTTTCAATTAGCTGTTTGGCAGCAGCACTTTTTAAGCAGTAAACTCTTGAGGTTAAAGATCATATCTCCTCTATGAAGGCACAAATCCACCACCAATGACTTTATTCCCAGTGCCTGGAACATTTTCTAGATATCTGATTAATACAATAAGAAAGATGTGTAATCAGGGGTCCCTGATACCTGGCTCAGTTAAGTGTCTTACTTCGGCTCACATCATGAGCTCATGGTTCATGGGTTCAGGCCCTACATTAGGCTCTGTGCTGACAGTCTGGAGCCTGTGTCTGATTCTTTGCCTCCCTCTCTTTCTGGCCCATCCTTACTCATGTGCTGTCTTTGAAAAATAAAGACAATAAAAATTAAAAAGAAAATAAAATTTGTAATCATGTAGTATTGCTTCCACTCTAAGTATCTGTTCTGAGCAATTTTTGCCCTGCCTCCATCTATTCTACCTTCTGCAAATCTTACAGAGTTGTTATTTTTAGCATTCAACTCTAAATGTAACCTAGGTTTGTTTAACCAACCGTTTTGGTAATTGGACTTCAAACTGAGAGAACTGAATCTAAGGTTAATATATCAAACCAAGGCTATGGCCAAATCCTCTTTCTTCCTATAGACAATCCATACCCTTCATATGACCCTTGCAGAGAATGGATTCCCAGCCAGCTATCTGATTAAGTCCTCTGTTCCCACCAAGAGGGAAGTCACTAACAAGCTAAGGAAAAAAAAACAACATGAGAGAAGAGCAATCCCACCCCATGTCAAGGCATTCATAAGTTGGATCAATACAATCTTCAAAAGCACCCACAAAAACAAAAATAATATTCTAACCTCATCCAAGGTCTCTTGCACCCTATGGCTAACAAAAGGCAATATTCTACCACCCACAGTAGTAGTTTAATGTTCCCCGCTGCTGAGGAAAATGTTATATTGGACAAACGGGCCACACTGGCTATCAGATTAAGAAGCATCTACAGAATCGCAAACCATCACATGCAGGAAACTACAGGTGTTGAGCACAGAACAGAGTGCCAACTATATTGATTTCCACAGTGCTCAAGGCAAAAGGAAAAAGGAGACTGTTAGAAAAAATACTAAGTCACTTTCATAAAGGAACAGAAAGTCTCTTAAGCAAACCTGCAGAAATAAGATTAAACTTCCAGACAAAATTCCTCATAATGGAGTCTTTAACACACTTTAACTGTCATACTCAAAACTTCCTTACATCTTGATCTACCAGTTCCTATTTGAATTCCAACCTATTCTTTTATGGAGTTTTTGTTTGCTTTTTCATTTTAATTTAGCAAAGATTTCCCCCAGTCACCTAGCCCATACTAATCAAGTAGAATATAAGCTACAAACTAGAGCAAACCATGCTGTCAAGACAAAAGTAGAAAAAAAGCACCGGCTACTTAGTAACTACCATAACAGAGCACAAGGAAGGGACACTGAAATCACTGCCTCCAGACACTTTTCGAATTACCAGTCATCATTTCCCCTACCGTGCAGTTTAATATCAAACATGCAAATTGCATTACCTTTTTGCAGTGATTTTCAATCTAACTTTTCCGAATTATGCCTTACTTTGCTGCATCTTTACAATTTTTTCATAAGATGCCATTATAGAATACTCTACCTTTCTTAGCCAGTTACTAATCGATTACAATCATCCCCTAGTTTATTTGTTGATATCACCTATAGGCTACAAATACCAAATTGTAAATACGTTGTAAGTAAACTGTGGAAATATTTGAGAAACTTTGTTAATGAAAAAAAACTTAGTATTTATAAAATGAATAAAGACTCAGCACTTCAAGCAAGTGAATTATTAGCAAGTGACTATTTCTAATTCTCCACCACTCAATTCAGACATCTGGGCTTATGTTATTATTTTCTTTAGTCTCTATTACTCTGTGCCATCAATGTACTTCTTATGAATGATTCTCCTACTATGGCTACCCCATCATAATCTGTCAGTGAAATCTTACCTGACTAGTTCATTATATTATTTCTACATACTAAATGCTTCCTGAAGAAATTCAGACTGATAAGAATTGTCAGTGCCATAGTATTCTACATTTACACAAAATATAAAATTAATTTGTAAGCATTTCCTGAGTCTGGTTTAAACACATACATTTTTGAGTTACAAATAAGTTGCTTGAAAGCTGAGCGAAGTTTTTAATACTTATAATAATTAGGGGTGCCTGGGTGACTCAGTCAGTTAAGCGTCCAACTCTTGGTTTCATCTCAGGTCGTGATTATGGATCGTGAGATAGAGCCCTAGGTTAGGTTCCATACTGACAGCATGGAGCCTGATTTGGATTCTCTCCCAAAATAAGTAAATAAGATTTATTTTATTTACTTTTTCTCTCTCAAAATAAATAAAATTCTCTCCCAAAATAAAACTATTTTTAATTTAATTATAATTTTAATTGGACATAACACCAGAGTTGGGCATCTACAGCAGGATGAAGACTAAATTAAGTTAGAGAGACAGCAGTCAGCCAGGGCATTAAAAGTGATTAATATTGCTCAAAGTTGGTCTCGCTCTGTGTCAATTAGTCTCAATAATGAAGCATTTACAGTGTACTATGAGAATTATGTTAAGTGCTGCAGGAGTTCAACAAAAGCATAAAGCATTTCTCTTGGACAGAATGTAAAAGCCTTTTCCATATGATCATACAGGAAAACAGTAGCCAAAACTATTTACTCCTAAAAGTGTTCTTGGTTTAATGAGGATCAAATCTGTTTATAATTTTGACATTTTCCCACTATCAAATTGACTTTCATTTTCAAATTAATGATTTTCCACCTGAACAGTATTTTGGATATTCCTCTATACCCCTTCATTTATATATTGCTTTTTTTCATATAGTTTTTAGTTTATATAAGAGAATAAGGTGATGAGTAGCCTCTTGTAAACAAACACAAGAAAACTGTGTGAACAGTAACTCAAAGGAGAAAGCTTTGGAATCTGAGGGATGCTAGCACTAGGTATTGGTCTGTTCTTGCTCAAGCGATTGTAATTGTGCATTCCATTCACATCCATATCATCAAAATGACAGAGGTGACTATTCTAGTTATAAGGAAAGAACTATAAACATGTATATGGATATGGAATTAATAGACCCACAGAGGTCATCACACCCTTGAGACAGAGATATTACTTTCAAATCATTATTACAGCAGACTGGCTTGGGGATAGAGAATAGGTATCTCAAATCTAGCATAAAAAAGTTAGCCTCAACTATTAAATATTAAGTATTTTCTTAGTCTTTGTTTTCCAGGGAAGTGCTTTCCTTTGAATTCACCAATATAACTCCAGAAATAATTAATGTAATGGTCTTGCTATTCTTTTTTTTTATTGTAGTAAAAGACACTAACATAAAATTTATCATCTTAACCACTTTTAAATGTACAATTCAGTAGCAGTAAGTACATTCCCAATGTTGTGTATCACTATCCATTTCCAGAACTTTTTCATCATCTCAAACAGAAATGCTGTACCCACTAAACATGTACTTATTTTATGAATATTCACATGCACACTCAGGCTACATTAAATGCTGCTGAAGGTCTGAAGGAAAACTATAAAAATAAGCAATCTAAAAAAGATTATTCACATGTGCTAAAGTTCTTGGATTAGCACAGCAGAGAGCAATATAGAATTGATATTATACTCTGTTTTATTTAAGCATTTATGTCAGAAGGAAAAAAAAAGGAAAAGGGTACCAATAATTTAATACCCTTGATCACAATCCCAAAGAGATTAACTATAGAACTTCAGTTAAAATCATTAAACATGAGTAATTATTTTCCATACACTTTTCTCTCCCCTCAACACATTCTCAAGATAAAGAATATTCAGAAAACAAACAAGCCCACTGGGAGAACAAGCTCAGAGAAACTGAAATACACTAGCAGTCTCCATTCTGACATAATGTGCTCATATAAATTCTATCAAAAAAGGCGCATCTTAAAACATATTGTTCTTTTTCCATCAAAACAGTGTTATAATTGGGGAGCTATATTCCTGAGCAGGACTTTACATGGAATAAATCACAGATATGACCAACAAAATATCATAAAAGCAAAGCTAGGAAATCTATAAACCTTTGTAATCATTTAAAATAGTAAAATTATACTCCTTGATAGAACTTAACAGCTAGATGGGATTTTAGAATATTTCCAAGTTCAAGCCCCCTTTTTTTATATATGGGAAAACAATATGTCTGGAAAAGATGAGTGACACTCCTTTAATTTACCAAAGTAGTTTGTAGCAATAAGCACTAAGAACTGAGGATTTCTTCATTTCAATCTATTATTCCTCCACATACTTCAATGTTTTCAATATTTCAGCAATTATGGTTGTATATCAATTATACATTATAAATATTAAATGGAGTATGCATGCAGTATATAAAATGTAATTTTCATATACAGTTATGAACATACAGCTAATGTTCTTGCTATATTTATATTAAATTAATAAATTGTTTTAATTGTACATAAAATAACAAATTTTTATTTCTTGAATTTTGACAGACTTTAGGTGGTATGATTGGAATGGCCCATTTTAATTAAGAGTAACCCAGGAAAGTATGACTGGATCCTAAATTTTTCCTGTAAATAGATTTCCCATTAGAAGCAGAGACATTCCAAAACTTTTATTATTCATTAATGAATGTATTGTCATCATTGCAAAATGACCATTTTAGTGTCTTGATATTTGTGAATATCTCTAAGGATTTAAGAGGAATCAACTTGAACTTGATTGTAGAACATATATTTAGCTCTCTCTAGCCAAACCTACAAACACACACACATACTATGAAGGATAGCTTTGAGAGAAAAATTTACTTCCATCCATCTCCCAACCTCTTTCCCCTCCTAGAAAAAGAAACTAAAAATTGCTCTTTTAGGACTGCACGTAGAAGACAGCGGAGATAGTTCCTCTAGCAATTTGCATGATAATACCCAATTAAATGGTCTTTTAAAGTGTAACTTAGAGGAAACCATATTCTTCCATACCATAAGCCATGTCTCCCTGACTCTAGAGATAGAACACATTGGGAGTTACCTTAGAATCCAGCAAATATATGAATAAAGTTTCTGAAGTGACCTGTATTCTAGCTAAGAGTAAGTGAAATGGTGAAATTTAAAAACAAAACCCACTATTATACTTGGTTGAATGTTGACTATATCCCTTCTTCCTGAGGAAACTAGTTCTCTGTCAATTAATCTTCACATCTATGTGCAAAATCTGCATAACTTCATGTGCTTATAAATACATATGGGGAAGAAGTTTAATTAAATAAGTGCTGAATGAAAATTTAAGAAAAAGCTATGCAAAACAAGTGATTTGAGAGGTTGAATGTCTCCAAATGTTTTAGTTGGCTTTTTCATACCACCTTATAGAATAACATTCAGGATATGGCTTCCTAAGAGAAGCCATTGAAATATTTTTGCTTAACCCACCTTTTCATGTTCATTATCATGGGAATAGCTAAAACAATGAGTAAAGATAGACACATTGGTGACGAACGTGCAAACTAATAAAGTATATATGAATAGACTGAACAAACTAAATTAGTAGTCATATTTCTGGGTATACAAGTCTCTTCCTCTAGTCTTACACATTCAGGACTAACAACTCACCTGGTAACCAAGAGCTATACTGAGCCAGCAGCATTTTGCTGCTGAGTCTTAATATTTCCACTGTCATCTCTATTATTAATTGACAATCAATATTGAGTGCCTATTTGTGTCTATATTGAGTACTTAGCATACTAAAAAAGATATAAAAGGACTCAGAACTAATGAAGTTTAATATCTACTTGTATAAAGAAGAAATATAAAAATAAGTAATAAGTACATACTACTATAGAAGTCACCACTAAATTAGTGGTATATACAAATTAATATTGGAAATATATGAAAACATTTTATTAAATTAGAACAAACTTGGTAGAAAAATAGGACATAGGTTTTAAGGAATTCATAGAATGCATTGAATGAACAAAAAAAATGGATTCAACCTCAGTAACAATAAAGAAAATGCAAATTTGAATAACAAAAACATTTTCATTTACAAATTTGGCCAAATCTGAGACTGATTAATAATATCTAATGTTGAAACCTATAGTTTTTGTGTAAGTTGGTAAAATCTTTTTGGAAGCTAAATGACAGTGTCTATCAAAATTAGAATTATGGACTATTTGACAGAAAATTCCAAATGTAGGGATTTAGTCATGAAATTATCAGAATATGTGTCATGTATAGTACCAACATATTCTGACAAGAATGCTCATCACTTTACCATATGAATGGTAAAAAATGTAAACCTAACTAAAGATCCCACAGTAGGAGAGTAGCTTAAACACGCGTGATTTCTATTATGAAACACTTCAAGTTGTTAAAAGGAGTGAGGCAGAAATTTATGTATTATCATATAATCACTCAACAGGCTTATGGATATATAAATAAAGTACATCACAAAACAATACATACATTTATGTAAATTAATATACCTGTGTCTCTTTCATAATGCATATAGACCCATATATATACATATATATACATATACACACACACACATGTGTATATAGATATCTTTCTGTCCATTTGCATATATATATATATATGCAAATGGACAGAAAGATATCTGGAAAAACATAGTCCAAACTGCAAAATGGTTAGTTCTGAGAAAGGGAACAAAAGGTGGGAAAGAGGTGCAGCCTGGAATGTTTTGTATAATTCCCTACTGCTTTAAATTGTTGTCTTGTGTATACATTCACGTAAGCTTGTTTGTAAGGCAAAGATGTATACAATGACAGAGCATGCATGAAATTGATAAAGCCACATCATCAAAGTATTGGGGTTAGAATGAGAGATTATGGATTGTCCAGTAGAAGGAAAAATAAAATGTTTATCAAAATACATAGAAATAATATGTATAGGACACAAGATTTTTGAGAATGAGAAAGTCACATAATTCTTGTATAAAATTATAGAAACTTAGAGATTAGGTCTTCAGTGGAAGTAAAAGAATAGGATAGTTAAGTTATTTGTGGGGGCATCTATGTGTCACAGTCAGTTAAGCATCCAGCTTCAGCTCCGGTCATGATCTCACACAGTTTGTGGGTTCGAACCCCACTTCAGGCTCTGGGCTGACAGCTCAGAGCCTGGAGCCTGCTTCAGATTCTGTGTCTACCTCTCTCTCTGCCCCTCCCTTGCTCATGTTCTGTCTCTCAAAAATTAAAAAAACAAAAAGTTAGAAAACAGAAGATAAGCTCTTTGGAAGCAGACAGATTATTATATGGTCAATGGGAAAAGGGTGAAGCCACTGGGCCAGCAAAGTGTCTATTGTGACTTGTGCAAAAGTATACAGGTAGATCTGAGGCTCTCTTTTCTACATTTTGAAAGTTGAAGACTTGAATGACTAGAGCTTAAGCAATACAAGACAGACAAAGGCCACACAAAGGCAGAGAGTTACATGCAAAGTGACACAGAGCAATGGTGCCTGGGCTTGTGAGTAAGCATCAGTGAGCAATTTGAAAGCTTCTGCGACATTGGAAACAAAATATATTTAAAACAAACTTTATGTAAGAATGGGAAAGTCCTCGCACTGGACAGGAGACAGCATCAGTGGAAGTAGGACAACACCAGAGGAGCAAGAATAGTCTGGATCAAAAGGAAGATCTAGGAGAGTCCTATTTTGAAATCAGTTTTTATTTCCACAGGTTCCTAACTGACCAAGAATCACAATGCCAGAATTATATTGAACAATTTCCTAAATTTTCTTCATCTATTTTTGCTTGTTAACTATAATTGAACTATATTAATTCCTTGCTTTATCTCAATTAATTGTGTGGGTTGTCATTCTCAAATGATTCTTTTCGTTATCTTTCTTAGATCTCCAACTAAAGAAGCCCCTTCAGGATTATTACAGAAAACACCCTCTTTCAACTTGTTATAGTAAAGATCCAAGCAAATAAATAATAAAATACTTTTAGTAGGCAACATTTTTATATAATGTGTTTTTACAAAGTTCCCTTTCTTTGTAATCTCCTTTTAGTTACATATTTACACCGTTACAAATTATCATTCTAAGTCTTGCCTTGTAAACTCACAGGACAGACATATGCAATGAATTACCCAGCCCTGGTAACTCACACTGATACATTTTTTTTTAACATTTGAAATGAGGAGTCAGAGAAAAAAGCTTTGAATCAAACTGAATTGTAAACTAATCATGTTAATCACCTGCAGTAATTGACTTGGGCTTTGGCAGCATCAATCACAATACAAACAGAACACCATAGAGAAACTATATCCCTGTATGTCCTCCTTAAAAAAATGTTTATTTTTGAGAGGGGGAAGGCAGAGAGAAAGAGGAAGGAGACACAGAATCCAAAGCAGGCTCTAGGCTCTGAGCTGTGAGCACAAAGCCCAACACGGGGCTCAAACCCATGAACCATGAGATCATGACCTGAGCCAAAGTTGGATGCCTAACCAGCTGAACCACCCAGGCACCCCTAACTCTGTATTCCCTCCTGAAGTCAAAAGCAAGTTTCTAAAAAAGAACCATGTGTTTCCTTGAGGAGTTGCTGATAAACACAATAATTACAGATAGTCATCCAAGACTACACATACCTAAATTTGGTATGAGTTTGAGTAACTAAACACAGTTTGTTTTTATTTAACAAAAGGGCTAATGTCCTTATGAGTAAAATGGATTTATACAGGCTTTCAGATACCCAGATCTAACTTTCCATTTTATCAGGCTTGTCCTCCCATTTATCCTTCAGCTTCAATCACATGATACCTTCTATATTTCCCCCATAAAATACCTCAACCCATTGCTAAAACAATCTGAATGAATCCCTGTATTCCACTCACGTCATCACAGTATTTTTCACTCATCTCATTCTTTACACAGAACTTATTGGACCCAAATGAGAAGATTTTTTTTTTCAATGGTGGGGAGCAAAGTTTGTCTTTGTATCTTCAGGTTCTGGTGCCTAGTAGTATTTGCCCAATAAATGTTTGTTAAATTGTTACTTAAAAAGAGAGGGAAGTTAGTTTACTAAATAAATACCCACTGAGGCAAACAATAACTATAAACACTTTGCATGGAGGTATACTTTCTATTACTCATTAACTTTCAATTATCTTTTCCTACTCACTATTGAGAAAATTAGAGTTCTCTGCAATAATTTAAATTCCATTTATTTATAGTGCCATGAATAATTCTATCATTAAATGCATTTTATGGAGATCTAATGCATCTCATTTTTTTCTGAAATCTATACTCAGATACTATGTACTGGAGTTTATGACATTAACTTTCAGTTGTCCCCAACACTGATATACATAGTTTGATAGTAAAGAATTATTTAAAAAGGAATGTGCAGTAATTAATTTAAAAAAAGTACTACACTAAATATTCATTTTACTTTTACTAGAGTATGTAGTTTGTATTTTAGATTAGTGAACTATAGAGTCTATTTTAAAACATAATAAAGCTGCCTTTGAATTAGGGATGCTTCCCAAACACTTTAAAACTCACTTTCAACTATTAAATGCAGTGCTATAATTCTAATAACCCATAGCAGCTAACTATTGCCCAAGGAAGCTACCCTAATAAAGTGGCATTATGAAGGCTTATATTCCATAGATCTCATCTACATGCTACAGCCTCTAATATTACTAGACAAAGAGAGATAATATGCCCAGGAGAGAGATGGCAAAGTAGAAACAGATGATTATCTTGAGTCCTGAATGCCTCTGTAGGGGACCTCGGTAGGAAAACAGTAACACTGTTCAATGATCTTATATTTTAATTGTCTGTATTACTATTTAAAACTATTTTAATATTTATTTTCGAGAAAGAGAGAGAGACACAGAGCATGACCAGGGGAGGGGCAGAGACAGAGGGAGACACAGAATCTGATGCGGCTCCAGGCTCTGAGCACATGTGAGATCATGACCTGAGCTGAAGTGAGACACTTAACTGAGTCACCACCCAGATGCCCCCTCCATATTACTATCAAAAAGTTGTTTTAGGTTGAAATAATGAATTCTTTTACTTTGATATGAAGACAGATTCCTGAAATATGTGTCCAATTCAACCTAGAAGATCATTTTAACAAGTCTAATCTGTCGATGTAGCATCACAAAAAGTCTGGATTTGAAAGCACAGTAGAATTTCCACTCTGCCATTTACTTATTATGTGACCCAAGATGATAGTTCACTTCACCCTGAGTCTGTTTCCTCATGTACAAAATGAAGGAAGCAACATATTCTTGCCAATCTGTAAGTGTTGTTATGGGGATTACATACATTTAAGTAAGAGTTTTCCAGACTGCGAGAGGGTCTACAAATGTCCAAGCCTATCATCTTGGGTAAATATGCTTATAGATAAAACAAGGCACAAAAGAAATTGGTGTGTGGGGGATACTTCTCTGATTACCTCCATGACAATCTTCCACATAAGAAAGTGACTACAATCCTATAGAAGTGTCATGGTCAGAATATATAGACTTTCTCAAATCACTTGGAGATGGAGATTTTCCTAGGTAGCGCAATCCTGGGCAAGCTATTTATTTTAGAGGGAAAAATTCACAGAGGCTATGAAAAGGAAGGGGGGTGGCAGGAGAAAAGCTTGAAGGAAAAATAAAGAATGAAAGCCAAAGCATCGTGGTTCTCACACCTCATATGGGAAGGATAAGCAAAGCCCCTTGGAACACAAAATAAGGTTTAGTGGCACTAACCACAAAATGAAATAGCAGATAATAAAAACTGTTCTTAGATTAAAATGACAAAGTTCATTTTGTAGCAAGTCTTTTCTACCTAAACTGAGTCAACTCTGGTTCAGGCCACATAAAACCTAAATTAATCATGCAGTAAAAGCACTGATCACCAGTACAATTAAAGGGTGAGGTTAGAATAATGTTAACCTCACAGTTAAAAGACAAACACAAAGATCAAGTTATTGAAAAAGACATGAAAAATTTGCTGAAACAATAGTGTTAAGGGGGAGAAGTGTCAATCTGAAATGTATGGGAAATTAAAAAGTAGACCTCTGAGAATTATTAGTTTGCTGAGGAAAATTATTAGGTTGCTGCCACATTATTCTAACATCTGCCACATTATTTGTCTACACTTGCAGCACCACTCATCTGGAACTCAAAAATGGCATGACTGGAAGGCTGGCCTTCTTTAAATTACTTTGATTTACAGGTGATGCAATAACTAAGGTAACAGAACATCTTCCTCAGT
This sequence comes from Suricata suricatta, assembly GCF_006229205.1. Taxonomy (NCBI): domain Eukaryota; kingdom Metazoa; phylum Chordata; class Mammalia; order Carnivora; family Herpestidae; genus Suricata; species Suricata suricatta. Next base: position 85,001,228 of record NC_043702.1, on the reverse strand, counting down.
CGACAGACTTCAGAAAATTGTATTTACCAAGATGCATCTTTACAGATTGGCTACGGGAAACAAGCCGAGCAGTAAGAGATATTCACTCACGTCTATGAATTGGGGAACATGAATGCCAGAGATAAAGAGATAGTAATCTATGGCTTTTTATTTTATTATTATTTTTTAAGAAGTGGACATGGAAATTCTATTATGAACCACTTTCACTGATTTAGGTTTGTGGGAAAAGTGACCTCAATACCCTAACTTGTTCATTCTTTCATGTAGGTTTCCAACTACCTATACACACATATGTGCAAGGTACTGGGAATCATAGATTGATATACTCAGGAAGAAAAGTTTCCAGTAGTTTCTCCCACAATAGTAGTGAACCAGAAAACTGAGCTTAAAAGGGTCACAAAGGAATGCAGTAGATATTGAATTCATACTTCTTTTACAGGCATTATCAGGAGATCTTTCTGATGTGGCAAAATGAGTACTGGATAGAGGATTGCCATGTCCCCAATTGGAACACGAGCTAGTTATAGGACATTAGGAAAATACCTCACTTCTCTGATTCTTAGGTTTACTGTGAGCAAAATAGAAATAATAGCTACCTCACAGGGCTACTGAAAGGATTAGAATCCGTTTAAAAGATTAAATATGTTCCTAGGAGAATTCATGGTACTTCATACATGATAGGGGCTCAATAAACACTTGTTTAGAGGAGATATATAAGTGTGTGTGTGTATGTATATGTATATACACATACTTATCCAGAACTACAACCTAGTACTTTAAACTCTGAAGTTATTGTTCTCTCTGTCACAAAATCATCTTTCTATCAGCAGTTTTTTACTGTGATAAATAAATAAATTGAAATTGTTTGGAAAGATTTTATATACAGTATTTTTATGTTATTGTGTAGTATATAGTAGTCATAATAAATTTCATGTTTACAAGGGCTTTTTTGCTATTCATAGAAAAGAAATGTCTTCCTTGACCACAGTCAGTGTACACCTAATAGTTTTCTGATAAATGTTCATAAGTCACAAAAGAAAGAAGCCTTTCCCACCTCTGGCAGGGAGGAGACCCAAAGAAACAAAAAAATACAAAAAGTACTGACACTCATTTTCCCAATCCATCCATTAATATCACTACTGAACTGAGCATAATCATTTAGAAACAGTACTAATTTTAAAGAAAATGGAGTACTTCAGTTGGATTTAAGAGGGGAGAGCCAATTTAGGAAATCATATGGCCTTTAAGAGAAAGTCAAAGAAATAAAGTATGTTCAGTCTGGAAGAGAGAGAACATTTAAGCTGATGATATAATAGCCACCTTTTGAATAAACATAAGTGCTCTTTTAAAAGTTTTCTACACACAGTGGGCAATATAGGGTAGGTGGTTTCAAGGTGAGCTGTAATAAAGGGAGAACTTTCCAAACTTGCAGTAGGTTGCTAAGGAAAGGAAACTTCTTTTCTGCACCTCTCTCCTTTTGATTTTCATGACAATTTACTCTTTGGATAGAAAGCAGAGAGCAGTGAACTGTATTGCCTTCAGCTTCTCTAGAACTCTTCGACTGGACTCCAAGCCACACCTTGTGAGAGGAAATATATTCCAGCAGCACTGGAAGCCCCGTATCTCAGGCTGAATGCAGACGCAGAGAGAAAAGGGGTCACTGGAAGACATTAGATCATTAGGATTCTCCAGAGAAGACAGATTTTTTTTCATAGTTTTAACTTTATTTTATTATCACTACTCTGTATTTCTCCAGGGTGAGTGTATGGCTTATTGATTTAAGAATCAGAATTTGAAGCAACTAATCTTCCAGGAACCAAACATTAAATCCACACAAACCCTACATCAACATGATTTTTTCCAAGTCTTGTTAGCAAAATTCTTCAATAAACTGAGTCTACTACATATGGCTTTTATAGATAAATCCTTAGAGATCAAGGCTTAAATGTACCCCACTACATGGATTCCAGGACACTCAAAAAAGTGAGTTGTGTCCAGACAACCTAGAGATAAATATTAAAGAGGAAGAGAAAGTGTGCATGCACACACACACACACACGCAAATTAATGACTAGAACACAGCTTTATATTTGATAAGATTTAGTCTATTTTGCTTAAAAAATAAGAAATTTCAGGCCAAGAAAGTTGTTGGGAATTATATACATTTTTTAGCAATTTTTATAAGAGATATAGCCCCTGAGATTTAAACACAAAACCTTTTCTCTGGCATTATACATCTTACATGTAATGCACTTTAAGTTTTGTTTGTGCTGTTATCTTGTATAATTCTTTTATTATCAACTAAAATATCCCAAATTTCTTTTCATGTTCCTATTAATAATTAGAATGGAAAATCAAGTAAAGTTTCCAAGGAGTCACACCTTAGCTTTTCTATTTGTTTTGCCAAAACTGCAGAAGAGCATTCCATGTTTGTATTGGAAATGTGTGTATGTATTTGAAAACCAAATGTGTACAATGTAGATAAAATTCACTATGAGTAAACTAAAAAAAAAATTCTATTATAAGATATGTTTAAGATCCAACCTTTACAGCCCCTTCTGTGGGCATTGTTTTTATCTTAAAGCGCCTACAAGGAAAACCAGTCAATGTGGTTGCCCATGGAGAGGACCACAGTGCTGTGGTGATAGGAAGAAAATAATTTGTGTAAAATAATGAATTAATCAATTAGTTAATGCTTAGTGGGCATCTTCTATATTCCAAGTGCTTTTCTAGGCATTGGGAATATAGCATTAAATAGTGCAGGTTACAACTCACCAAGAAGTTTATAATTCATTTCTGAAGAGAACTCAGAAATGTGGAGAACAATCTAAACAATAATTAGGTAGTAAAAAGGTCATGTAATCAAGAGAATAGGAAATGTACTTCTTTGTCAGCCCTAAAATTCAGGGAAGCTTCACAAATCAGGAAAGCCTGAACAAGGCTGTAAGAATAGGTTGACTTGCTTATTAAGTGAAAGAACCACCACATTACAGAAGATTAAAAGTCATCAGGCACAGCTAGTGAAGGATCATGCAGCAAAACTAGAGTCAGGCCACAATGGTAACAAAGCACTCCCTTCATCAGGATAGTAGCAGTGGGTATCAAGAGAAAAGGCAATGCAGATTTCTGATTTTAATATAGCTGTTTCTTCTCCTCTTTGCCTCCTCAACCTTCTGTTTTCTTCCTTTCCTTAGCTCTTTAATATTGTTGATAAATCTTCAAAGAGGTTATGCTAGTCAGGTAAGAGTGAAGACAAGTTATAGGTCAGGGAAGAAGGACCCAGGTAGAAGAAGGGGGGATATGAGAAGGATATTGATTTTGTGCCATTGTTAAATGAAGGTTTTAGCTAGGGGAATGCTATGTACTTACCATTTTCTTTTTCCGCATTCCTTTGAAGCCAAGTTGGAACTATAACATTGCATTTCAGTCAATCTTGTGGGCAGAAGAGTTGCACAGCTTTAAAAAATATCCAAGGAAATCTCCAGCCCTCTTTTCCCTGCCCTAGGTAACTTGGAAGCCCAGTGTTCCTTATAATGTAGCTAAAAGACAGACGAAGTCTATCACACCAGGAGAAAGCCTTTAGGTCACTGAATGTGGGGGGTTAATTTGTTTCTACAATCTAGTGTTGTCTTCTCTAAAAGCAATATTGTTTCTCTAGTGAATGTGTTTACTAAGATTATTTTAGCAATGTTTATAATGGTTGAAAATATGCATGCGGGTGCCTGGGTGGCTCAGTCGGTTGAGCCTCCGACTTCGGCTCAGGTCATGATCTCACGTTCATGGGTTCAAGCCCCGTGTCGGGCTCTGTGCTGACAGCTCAGAGCCTGGAGCCTGCTTCCGATTCTGTGTTTCCTTCTCTCTGCCCCTCCCTGCTCATGCTATGAATCTCTCTGTCTCAAAAATAAATAAAATATTTAAAAATTAAAAAAAAAAGAAAGAAAATATGCAAGCAAGGTCATTTATGCTAATAAAGTATAACTACTATAATCCTCAAGTTCTAACTTCTAAGGTTTTACTTTGTGTTACTATTATTGTTCTATTCACTTATAAATATACCTATGAATTCATTGTAACTACATTTTGCTGAAAAGTTCAGAGTTTTAGAACAGACAATAATCTCTTCCAATTTTCTTCTTTAAACAGCATTGGGTAAGTATCTTCATGGTTATCTGTAATAATCATTGGTTTCAACAAGCTAAAATATTTGTCCAGAGAAAAAGTTTGAAACTTTCCAGTAGAAATGATCAAACTTTTAATGTAAATAGGAAATGAACCTCAGATTATTATCTGAAATCTGCAAATAAGAGCTCAGGAAATAAATACAGGTGGGTTTAAGTAACAAAAAAATTAATAAAAAATATTCTTTCCTCTATGCAAACAGAAATTTTAACTAACTCAATAAAAAGTGCCTAAATACAAAGATGTGAGGAATTCTGGCATACTATCCCGAGAGATTGTTCATTTTTTGACTTGGAAGAGTTTATAGTACAACTAATCATCCAATTCAGGGGAAAAAAATGAACTGTTCAGCCAGCAAGTTCTAAATTAAACACAATCATCTTGACTTTTGCTGAGAGGAAGCATCCGACTTGGGATTATATAACAAGGTTGGACGGGCAATGAGAATGCCTGAGTTCTTGACAGAACACTACCACTAATTAAGCTCATGACATTTGTTGAGTCCAATAATCTTATAGTATCAAGGTATTTCACTTTTCCCATACTCTGTGTGTGTGTGTGTGTGTGTGTGTGTGTGTGTGTGTATTTTTCCTCCTCCACTCCTTACCCCTGTCCTTTTCCTCTTTCTCATATATTAGATATCTTGCTTTGTTTACCTTATGATATAGTAACTGCCCCTTCTCATCCCTCTAACAGCAGTAGACCCTCTTTCAAGATCTTGTATAAGTATCCTTTCTTCAAGAAACCTGACTCCCAGAAAAAAATGGGTTATTCTCTCCTTTATGATTCTATACTCTCCTATTCAGAGGCCTATCATAGCACTAAGTTTTGGCATCTTATATATGTGTTCCCCATTTTATGCTGTGAGTTTCTTGAGGTCAAGGATCATATCTATTCTATGACAAGTTGCCAGTTTAATCTGCAGGGCATAGAATGTGTTCAACAGATTTTTGTTAGGTGAAAGAATGACTGAATATGCTTATTCAGATGTTACAGCTGAGCAGGTAGGTTTGGCAGAAAGAGATTAATTTGAAAGTGGGAGCTGAGTGGAAGAGAAATCTTTTGATACAGCTAAAATTCCCAAAGCCTTCAGGTACTCTCTCTCTGGATGTGTTCTGTCTCTGGATCAACTCTAGTCATGCCTAAATTGAGTCAGGGACTGAATTCCTCTTGCCATTTCCTGCTCTACCCAATTCTGCTAGCAGCAGTATTTCATCAGTCTTTCAATGATGATTTCTTTTTTTTTTTTTAAGTTTTTTGAGTCATTGACAAAGAAAACCAAACCACCTAAGAATTAGCAATAAAGAAATTTAGTTGTATGCAGATAAAGTCTCCAGATGCATTCCTCCAGGAGGGATGTTACCTGGGAAACAGTTTTGGGTCACTTCATGACACATACATCACTTTGAAACTGAGTTTAGGACTGTGATTCTAGAGTTATCTTGAGGACAAGTGAGGGTCTGGTGGGAAGAGGACAGACTGTGAGGGAGGTTGCTGATCTGAGGTAGGGATTGCTGAGGATAAAGCAGCAAAAGGCACTTTTCCCCCCCTCTACTGCATGAGGGTGTCAGGTTTAAAAATAAGTTGTTGGCACCTGGTTGTCTCAGTTGGTTAAGCGGCCAACTTCGGCTAAGGTCATGATTTCGCAGTTCGTGGGCTCGAGCCAGTGTCAGGCTCTGCGCTGGCCATTTTCTCAGAGCCTGGAGCCTGCTTCTGATTCTGTTGTCTCCCTCTCTCTGTGATTGTGCCCCACTCATCCTCTGTGTCTCTCTCTCAAAAATAAATAAACGTTAAAAAAATTTAAAATATAAGTTGATGAGGTAGAAGCATGAAAATGATGAACATCTGCATAGACATATTTGCATCTGTTACCATGAGTTCACTTGAAAGTAGAAAGGATAAATGATCTTATAGAAACAACTTCAGGTAAAGAAGCATTAATACTACTTAAGATATCTTAAGGATTTCTCTGAGTTTAGGTATCTAAGGAAAAACATAGGATTTAGTGAATGGGTTAGTTCTATGTTAAGGAGATAATTTGCCTTCTCAGACTTCTTGGTTTTGAATTTCCTTAGAGCAATGGAGTTTTCAAATCTGGTCCTATACCAATGGCTTTAGCATCACACAGGAGTTTAGGAATTCAGGCCTTAATCCAGACCTGTGGAACTAGAAACTCTGGGGGTATAGGAAGGCAATCTGCATTTTCACAGACCATTCATTTATTTCTGATGCATGCTCAAATTTGAGAACCACTTGCTTAGGCTAGGCTGAAACTTGCTCTTAAGAAAACTACACATGAGAAAAGATTCCATATTGCCTAAAATAGCATTTGTCAAATAGTTGACCAGATAATTTGAGTCAGACAACAATCTGAGATCAAGAATACCAAAATAAGTAGTACGATACAATAATTAGGAAGCCAATCTAAAATTAAACAATTGAGGAATGCAGCAAACACATTAATCAAGAATGTCAATGCAGAGGATATACTGTCACTCTTTCTCAGGGTGAAATCTAGTAAGAAGCCTTCATGTACATTCTTGCCTAGATCTCTATCCCACTACATGTGGCCATAACCCTGATTGCTGAAATCACTATGACTTGGGATTCTAGGATCAATCTAAAATTGGGAAATGGAGATTATTTAGTCTGCTTCCTGGTGAGTTTGGCATCTCCAGAGAATTGTCTACTATGAGCGGTTTTAGTGAAGAATAGAAGAGGTACAGGTGAGTGGTCTAGAGAGGCAGGGTACCAAGTGATTCAAAGCATGTTAAGCCTTTGGATTTTGCCCTAAGAACAAAGGAAAGTTTTGAAAGACCTTTAAGTAAATGTATTAACAAGATCATATTTGGCTGTTTCAAACATTACTATGATTGCCATCCATAAAAGAGACTGGGATGGGAAAGTAACGGGAAAAACATAGAAAACAGATTTTTATTCCAATAGTCTTTTCAATTTTTCCAACTTAGAAATTATTAAGAGCAAAATGTTCTAAGAACACTTGATGCTAGAACATATTTAATGAATCTAATAAAATCATGGGAAACATATTGAGATTAAGACAAACATCCCGTGAGCCAGTTCGAAAAGCCACGTACTCAAAAACCACATTCGTAAGGTGTAGGCTTCAATGTCTTTCAGATTTGTTGTTTTCCCACTAATCTCCCCAAATATCCTCTATAATGTTCTACTTTGATTTATAGGATAATATTTCCAAATAGGAGTATTGATTGTTCACTCAAGTCCAGTTAGGCATGCAGATGTTTATCTTCAGTCTGAACATTCTGTAAGAGCAAGTCACTTTCAAGAACTATTGATTATAGATTTAAATGATATTAATTATTCAAATATTATCAATGCTAGACTATTCTAGGTAGAAGATAGACTAAATTGGAATTCCCAGAGTTGTAGAACATTATATCCAACAAGTTCCCTTCTCAAAAATCAAAATCTTTATTAAAATCATGTTTCATTCATAGTATTCTATTTGTTGATAGTATGTTTACTGTATTAGGGTGCTAAAGCTAATATATAACTCCCCAGATTTCTATATACATAAATCTATAAAAGTAAAATTAAAAATAAATGATCTCTAAATATATAAGAAGGGTTGTCACTTATAATACAAAACACCCAGTTAAGTTTGAATCACAGATAAAGAATAAACTTTTTTTAGTATAAGCATATCAGAAATATTACATGATAAATTCTTACACAAAAATTGTTTATTCTAAATTCAAATTTAACTGGATGTCCTGGATTTTTATTTGCTAAACATGATAACTTTAATATGATTAAAGTATTTAACTGATGTATTTACCTTATATGACTGGTCTATATAATTTTTCACAGTAGAAATACCATTGAAAAGTGGCATAGTAAAATACTTTTTATCAAATAATATTTTAAATATTTTAAGCATGCAAAGCTTATATGCAATGAAAAAAGTGTTATATGCTTTAAAATCAAGCTAAGAGCTAATTCTTTTTGAAAGTATGTACTATTTATATACTAGTTTAAATTAACAGTATTAAAGTGGTTTCTGCTTCCATTTTAAGCCAGGTTTTATTTCCATTATATACTAAATAATATGAACTGTACATCAAAACATACAACTTCCCTCAATTTTACCAGATCTGAGTCCCAAGGAGACATCTCTCAGTCTATTCAATTTGAGTTCTGTTTAGCATGACAGTGATATTATAAGGCTCTTGCCTACAGTCTCCTTATTGAATTTTCATTTGCTTTCCCATTGAGAACATTCTCTTTAATTTCTTAAAAGAGAAATAAGAATTTGGCTTCAGAAAAAAACTTAACTGGGAAGCTATTTTTGGAGAAATATATACATAAATAAAACATGATAATTTTATGAAAGATGCAAACAGAAAAGGTAGTTATTTACTCTAGGTTTTGTTTTGATAATATGATTTATAAGGATAGTGTTGTGACTGGATAAATGGATTTCAAGACAGAATATGGATAAACATAGTGACACATTTGTTTCCTTGATGTCTTATTAGAGTCACTGATAGACAAGCACTATTGAAGCTCAGTCATATTGATGAGTAGGATTCTGTTTAAGACAAGACACACAGAATCTAGAGAGGATGACAACCTATCAATGTGCTAACATGTTTCTATTCAGAGAATGTTAAAACAAAGAAAACTTTACAAATCTTCAAGTCCATATTATTCTTTTAAATTAAGACAGCTAGTTTAAATCCAAAGTTTTTTTTTGTTTGTTTGTTTTTGTTTTTTTGAGATCATACCATTGGCAGGTAGGATCCAAACCTCCCAACCCACAATCTGCCATTCTGTCACTACCCCATTATGCTTTCATCTACTCTGTAACCCAAAAAAATGGCTTTCTTCTGCCATATGTAAGGGTTTCATGACAGATAGATTCCTGTAGTTCCTTCGTATGCTAAAGGACAGAGGTGTCTGGGGGAAATGGAATAATTATTAGATTGTGAGAGCTGGTATTTCTTCTCTAATTTTTAATATATTTATATAATAAAAAATAGAAGGATTTAATCAGAACTGTACAATGTCACAACATGATCCGTCAATATCCCTGCCTCAGGTATTTCATGAATAAGGCATCTGATGAATCTGTAAGGTTATTGGAAGTTTACTCTAAAGCAGCACTATTAGTTAGTGTTCTGAGACTTAAATTCCACCAACTGAATCCTCAGCCTTGTGAAGACATCGCTGCTGATATTTCAGAGCTGGGTCATTTTTCTTAATGCTGTAATTTAGAGGATTTATTAGCAGGCATGTTGCAAGATCATCGTGTGTGGAGTCATGATGAAGCCTTCCAATGGGGACTAGAGACTGAACCAAACTGACAATTTATAATGTCCCAGTGAAGAACCCAAGCCAGAGACATTGTATCAGAATGTGTCATAGAAATGAAAGCAGCAACTTCAAATTACAAATTCTGCTCTCAACACAGGCAGAACACTCTTGGCCCCAGTAGAACAGTGTAAATGCACATCTTGTAATATCTACAGATTCGGTCAGACATAATCCTTTGTTAAATTCTAGAAGCTCTACTTACATATGTTAGTATACAGGCTTTGCGAAGGAATGGACCACTGAGATTACACTGTGAATGGGAATGAAGTTCAAGATATGCCAGGCAGTTCTCATGGTATTAAGTGATCTTGATTCTGTGGCAGTGAATCTAACTCACATGGCTGTGGCTAAGTTACCTCAGGATAACTAATGCATTTGATGGAGCCTCAGGTCAGTCAGTCAATAAATGAAGACTAAGAATCCAGTGAGTACTGGGCATAGAGAAATGAGGGGGAAATTCATAGCACTAGTAGCTTTACTACTTTGTGAAGCTACTTTTCACCAGGCTTTCTCACAAGAATCTTTGTAACAGTTGTTAAGACATCATGTATTCTTCAAGTTAACAACAACAACAACAACAAAAGTTGCTTTTCAATACTGGATCCTCATTGTGACTATGTCACAGAGATATTCTAAGTGTGATGGATGGAAAGGAGTCAGTCAAATCCCCTTGGGAAAGAACTGAAATGTCCCTGCGGATTAGAGCCATTCAACCACGGGAACCAGCATGCAAACTCCTGCAATTATTATAGGCAGGATGACATATAAAGTTGGAAACAGGCTTTAAACTGCAAGGGGGAAAAGGTAGTTAAGCCTAAATTTATTATGACATGAGGTTCTCTCAAACTGGTTATGTATTTGTCACAGAATATATAAATCAGACATTTGATACATAGTTTTACAAAAAGCAGAGATTTGGGGGAGGCTACAGAGTCCCTATAATCTCAAAGTAGTGTCCTGACAAATAGAACCCCAGCTAGGATTCCTTTGGTTGAAAGGTAACAAAAAGGTTATTTGGGCTGCTGTAAGAGAAAGAGGAAGTTTACTGAAAGATGCTAGGAAGAGGTGTGCTGCTGGGAGCAGATTAAGCGGCTGGAGGGATCCAGCGATCCTGAGAAACTCTCTCTCCATCCGTTACAGGTGTTTCCTATGCTCAGCTGCTTGCTCCTCCCATCTCATTGCATTTGTCCTCAGGCACAGAGTGGAACATAACCACCATTTGCCTCTAGCACTCTCTCAATTCACTAGATCTGGGAAAGATGTCAGTCTAGGCCTGGGCTGATGTGTGTGTACTCAGGTTAAAGCACTCTTGGGAGTCATTAAGCATCACACTCTAAGACACATTTATTACTTTTTGTAATTCTCTTTAAAGAATAGAAGTACTATCTTAAGTCTACTCCCCCTACATGTGGGGCTATAAGAGTGTAATCAAGCTTCTCTTTCAATTTTCAAAGTATGATAGATTGTCTTGCTGCCAAATTGGTAAGGACATAAATAAAATAGTTATATGTTAGGGATATGTTCAACGCTGATAAATTACAAACCTACAATGCAATAATATTCTCAATGCGGAAGCTAGATTGGCGATAGCCTAAAAAAGTGTTATAGAAATACAACAGTTGTGCTGTTATTAATAACCAATGGTAATAGTCCAAACTCCACATCCTGTGTATCAATAAATTGGAAGGGTCTTGATTTATTGTATTTTGAGTAAAACTGACTTATTTACAGTGTTTAACACACTCCCTAAATTTGATCTCATTCACCACTGTTTTCTCGATTATCTTTATATTCAGGCTTTTCATACCAAATAAAGTAAAACCGAATTTTTACAAGATCTAGTATCTTTTCCTCCAATGAGTATACATGTTGATAGAGTAATAAGGAAGGGAAGTTGCATTTATCGCTGAGGCAAATGTGAATTTTATAGAGCCCTTCTTGATGCTATCAGACCACATTGAAATATTTCAGTTTGCATAAAACTAATGACTATTCAAATCAATACATTGTTGGACCCAGTTTTATACCTAATTAAATCCACATGATATGGGTCACTGTCTATGGACATTGAAATATAAGAAAATAAAGATAGATATGAGGTGATATTCCTTTCAATGGTTTTGATCAGGGGCATCTGGGTGGTTTAGTTGGTTAAGCATTCGACTTCAGGTCAGGTCATGATCTCATGGTTCATGGGTTCGAGCCCCGTTTCAGGCTCTATGCTACCAGCTCAGAGCCTGGAGCCTATCTTTGGATTCTGTGTCTCCCTCTCTCTCTGACCCTCCCCTGCTCACACTGTGTCTGCCTGCCTGTCTGTCTGTCTCTCTGTCTCTTAAGAATAAAATAAAACATTAAAAAATTAAAAAAATAGTTTTGATCTTTTATTATTTATCTAGGACTGTAATGAATTACCTATTTAATTGTATTGGTCTACTGTCAATATAAAATATTATAGAATTTATAGAATATAAAATATTCTGCTTAAAAGCAGAACAAATCTATGGAACCAAAGATTTTTATGAGGATGGAAGGTTCTTCAGAAATCATGTAGAACGAATTTGTCATTGCAGGGCTGGAAGAAATGCAGGTCAGAACCTGCACAGGGCCACCCAGCCATTTGCTCTAAGGCTTTCATTACTACTGTCTAGTGGGAGATATATTTTTAAATTGTTTTATGCACACACACATGTATAGTTTTGTGGATGAAAATAAGTCTTATTTATACTAATATAGAATTCCAAAAAATACTTAGTTTTCATGAAACATTTCCATGGAGCTGAATAATGGCCAGGTGCTATTCTAAGAATTTTACATATATTAATTCATTTAACTATTACGAGAAACTTAGGAAGTTTAATTTTTACAAGTATCTTGTAAATTTAGAAACTAAGGCACAAAGTGGTTATGTGACTTGTTAAAGTTGCATAGCTAATACAAAGCTGAGCCAAGAACGGAAGCCAGGCATTCTAGCTTCAACACAACATGACATCAACTCCCTTACTGTTAAGCAGCAGTTTTTAGCTGCAATGTGTGGATGTCACACAAATAATGGTGACTGGATACAACTACTCTTCCTACCATAGGTTGAAGCTGGAGGACACTGAAGTATTACTCAGTTTAATTTCCTGTCATATGAAGGGATTCCTCATAGGATATTACAGATGTTTCTTCTATCTCTGATACACAGTCTGCACATATTATAATCATCATCAAAATTATTCTTGGGCAGTGTTCAAACATGTGTATCTCAATATTGAAACTTGAACATCAGATGTTATATTAGAAATGGTCAATGCATTTGAAAGTAAATATTTTTCTTTCTACATCTAGTAATGACATAAATGTTGCTAATTAAAGAGTAGTTTTATCTTCTCAGTAATTACCAGATTACATTGTGTGCAAACAAGTGCAATTATTTAATGTTTAAGACATAAATACCATTGTTTGCTTTTAAGTAGCATTTCAAAATTGTTCATATTTGACAGTGTCTAAAGTTTACATGAGCTCAGAACTTCACAAGATCCATAGGTATGTACATAAAGTACATAATACATAACCATTGAATTTGGACAATCCACTTTTTAGTATCTCTGTGTGCTTGGCTTGATGCACCATATTCATATAGATCTAATACTAGATACATAATTTAAATTCATACAGGGATGAAGAATTGAAGGCAGATTTAGAAGCATATATATATAAGTCAACACAAAGATAAAGTACCTCAACTTAAGAGAAAACCAATTTATATAAATCTTACAAATCTTAATATCAAATTAGTCAGTATTTCTGTACCATTTTGGACAATGAATTTAAAGCCCAGTATCCTTTATATAAAACTGCTGCTTTAAGGAAATTTTTCAAGGTAAATTTTTATAGTCCTACTAATTTTAGGAAGAAGTTCTTTGAGGCCCAAAATAATTATGGTGTACTATTTAAAAGGAAGTATACATTTTATTTAATTAACACAAAATGTTTGTTTTTAAGGTTATAGAAATCACATAGTGAACGGCCAAAAACAAATGTAATGTTATACATAATACATTCAATCTTCAATGACCATTCATAATTCATTTTCTAATGCAGATTTCTCAGGACTGAACATTTAATTCTTGATGAAGTCTGTCTTATAGATCAAATAAATTTATTCTTGGCTATCAATGTACTTTAACTCAAATATCCAATTTTCAATAAAGAGTTCCTATTATGAATAGCAATTGCCATCAAATGAATTATATTCTATAGGTTTGATGATCCATTAGAGTTCAAATTAACTAAATTTCAAGGGCCTCTGTTAAGTTATTCACACTATTGTTAGTAAAAGCCTGTCATCATTGCTTCAATTATAGGTCTCTCTTCTCAGTAATTTATAACTAATCTGAGCTGAAACAAGAGCCAATTTTTAAAGGCATATATGAGTTCAACTTGGATATCACTGGAAGCTATGCAAAAGTATTGTTATTTTTGGTGAAGTCAGGAATTATCCATTATATATTTATGTTATTGTTGGCAATTGATCCATCTATAGGTGATTTTCCATGTATTATTTTCTGAAATATTTTTTTGTTAACCAATGTATCCTCCTGTATTCAAACTAGCATTCTATGAATTACGTTCTCACATGATACCTTCTGCCCCAACTCCTGACTAGTGAGGTTTAAATGATGTTCTAGAAGGTTTCGTTACCCACAAATCTGCCTAGCAACTGCCTTAAATATACAACAAGTAAAGATATTCTCATTGAAACATTAATATATTTCTTCTGGTATGATTCTATTTTTATATTATACCCAAGCAACTGGTCAAAGAAATTATTTTATTTCATGGGAAGGAAAATTTAGTTGGCACCATTTAAAATTAAAACAAAAAAAAATCCTGGAGATAACTTCTCAGTTCTGGTAAACTGGACACATAACACTGGAGACAACAGTTAACTGGCAAAGGAAATGTATCTGAGAAAGGTTCAACATAACAGATGTTAATGTCAGTATCCCTACATGAGTTAGTTGGTTTTCAAAACAGAATACCTTTATACCTTTCAGGGCTTGCTAACTGCAATGCTTAGAAGACCTCAGTGGACAGCATAGAATTGTGGGCAGGTGTAATTGTGTGGTGGTGGAGGATGCCCAGACTAAAAGACAACTCATACTCGGCTCAAACCATTCATTCACATACAGAATGTAGCTGATGTGTTGTCAAATTTTCTAACACTCTGCAGTAACTCAGAAGTCTACATTTTCCTTGCAGTGTCCTGGCTTTTAGAAGATAGCAATTAAATGGATAAAAGTTATCCAGGCCAGAAATACCTTTAGACTATATTCAGCCTGAAGACTGATCATGTATGAGGTCTGATTTAAAGTTATTATTTAGCCAAAATGTTGTAATTTGGGTTTTAATAATAATTTTCATCTCTTAAAGTCAGGTGTTTAGAAATGCAGCCATTGACTAAATCTTATCTGGAACTTCTTTGTTCTCAAAACTTTCTGCTTTTTGTGGCAGTAATTGGTCAACTTCTGCCTTGTGTCATACCTATATGCATATAATTTCTCTCCCAGATAAGCTTTTAAGTAGAAATACAACTTTAGATTTGTATGAGTGTGTTTGTGTGAACATTTATAAGCACACTTTTATTTTTCCAAGGCACTGTCTCATTGCCACACACTCAACAGAAAGTGCTTAACAACACTTGCTGAGTTGAAGCTATCTGCTCATACTTAATAAAAGAAGAAACCACTACAGGCTTAAAAATACCATGCTTTCTCAACATCCATGTTGCTTAACAAGAAATCACTTTTATTTTCCTCAGCACTAAGGCATTATCACAGGTAAAACCTTCTTCCCTGCTTGAATAAGCTCATAATCCCATTCTATTTTATGTGCAAATGCTTTTGGTTTCATCTCTGTTTCCTGTGATTTGAAATAAAGCTACGAATTTTACCCTCTGTCATCACCATGTAAAAAAAATCCAACATAATTAGAAATTACTCTGCAAGAGAAATTGAATTTTTTTTTCTATATTGTCTTCAGGATGTTAAATGATTTAATGTCAAGTCCCTACTGTACTTCCTGGCCCCAGTCACCAATGGAGTATTCCAGATGTGTTAATATAGAGGATATCATTTTAGGTTTTGAACAGAAAAATTTTTGATGGAGACAAAGTAACTTTCCTGATTTTTTTTCCACAAGGTAGCAGGAGACAGATATACAGAAAAGTTCTAGGAGGTGATAATTGTCTTGCTTTGCTATGTGTGGTTACATGCTGGTAGAGAGACAAGATAAATCTGCACCGACAATCAGAAGGGTCCTCAGAGAGGCCAGGAGATTTGAAGTCTGTCTTGAAGAATTCTTAGGATTGGCAGGCATAACTTGTGGGAGGAAAGAAAATCAAGGAAGAAGAAAGAAGAGTAAAGGCATGCATGTAAGAAAAGGCATAACATATTCAGGGACTTTGCTCAAATAAGAGATGATAGCCTTTGAAAAATGGATGCTTGGTGGAATAAATCATAAATCTGAAAACTGTAATCTGAGGCCAGACTGAGAAAATCCTCGAAGGGTCACAGCAGACTGTAACCAAGAGGTTATAGCAGACTGATGCTGGCTATCTCCCAATTATATCTCCTGGGACTGTCACTCTTGTATGGTCATTCATATTGATTCTGGACTTGACCATGTGACTTCTTTTAGCCTTTGAGCCACTAGCAGGTACATTATTAGAGTTGATGAATGAATGTGCCTCTTAGAATCCATCCTTAATCTAGGCTGGTCTCTGTAGTTATCACATAGAAGGAACAATTCAGCCACCCTAGCATCCTAGTTCTCATCTTACCTGTCAGTTAAGTGCAGCCACACAAACCCCACTGTGTAAGAACAGTACTGGAGCTTCCCAGCCAATCCACAAAATCACTTAGTCTTAGAGTAGTCTGTTATGCACCAACACATAACTTATGTGGGGATTAACAATTTTCATCTGGCAAATGGACTAAGTTTTTGCATTGCCTGTTTTAAACTAGGTCTGGCATATGGCAATATTAATGGTGGTAGATGTGAAAGGCAAGTTGGGCCTGGGTGAATGGGTACTGGGAGACAATATGGAACCCCAATGCACTGGCCCAGATAAGAGATATTGAGTGCTTATCCAGAGTAGGATTCAACTTTTCCTGTGAAGAAGTAGATAAGTAAATATTTTTAGGATTTTGTAACTCTAAGGTCTCTGTTGCAGATACTCAATTCTGCTATTTTATCAAGAAGGCTACCATAGAATATGCATAAGTGAATGAGTGTGGCTGCATTCTAATAAAACTGTATTTGCAAAAACGGTCATTGGGTTCAATCTGTGGTCAAGCAAAAGCTGAGGGAATAAACACAGAAGACAGAACAATTATAGTTAAATTTAATGTGCAGGGGCCAGTGAGGAAGAAGGAAGAATTGATGATGACTAGTAGTTTGATGATCAAGCAGATGACACTAGTAATTAGTGATACAGGAAAAACAGGGACAAAGAAGGTTTGGAGCAGGTCTAGTTTGGAACAACCTGAGTTTGAAGTGAGCTACTAGGGAGAAGAGTATACTACCTTCCTGGAAATACAAGTATTCAGTATTGGATCCAGGAGGCATATATTTGGGAGTCAATAAAATATAGGTGAAATTTAAAGCCAGAAGTAGAAAAAAAAAAAACCAAACAAATCAGCTTTCTAAACTGCTATTATAATACTTGGTATATAGGAAGTACTCAACAGGAAAAAAAAATCACAAGTCAGCTATGCTTCTGGTTTTAATTATATTACAGTAAAGGATAGTGCTGAATGAGAAAATGTGAGGATTGAAAATAAAGCCCTTGAGGAAATTATTATTTAAGATGTAAAGGCATGGATGAGAGATCAGCAGAAGAGACTAGAGGAGATATCAGAGGACAAATCCCCACGGAAAATGTTATCCTGGATTAAGGAGGAGGAGTATATATTTTTTTTAAAAACGTAGATCTGTTGATATCCAATGCATGCTGTGGAAGATTCCTATTGGATGAAGCCAGGGACAAGCACTTTGTAGGCAACAATGTTACCTTGAGGGACTTGGGAAAGACCACTCTGAGAAGGATGGGGGTTTGATTATAACCCAAGCCCACAGATTTTGAAACTTTATCTCCTGGTGGTAAATCTCATGGTTTCCCAGCCACTTCATCCCTTTTAGTGACTTTCATACTGACTTATATAAGGAACTTTTTCTTTTAGTCTGCCAATATACTTCCATGACTTTCTACTAATATCTTTCCATTTGTCTATGCAACAGGTGATCCTGGCTGAGAAAAATAAATCTTTGGTTTCAGAGAATGATCTAGATATGGCTTTATGATCCAATACACATGCTGGATTCCTGGATCTTTTTTTTTTTTTTTTGAAACCAGTAGGGAATACTCTATTGGCTCTTTTGCCTAAATTAGCTGTAGTCAAGTTTCTGTTTCTTGAAGCGATCTAACCCTGACTTGTACATCTCCAGAAAGTCAAACTCTAGGATAAACACATTAATGTGCCACATGATCCAATTAGGGGTAAACACTGAAACCATTTAACCCTGGTACAGTTTTCTTCATTAAATACAATAGCATTCCCTGATGGCTTTCTTCTAGTTAGATGTCATTTAAAGTTTCACATTGCTGCCCTCAGCAATTTGCTTTCCTTCCAGATTTTTTTTTTGTACTGAGAGGGTTTCTTCCTTAGATTCATGACTATGGATAAGTTTAAACTATTAGAAAAGCAAAGTTCCTAAGGGAAAGAGGCCGCCTCTCATTGTTCTTCATTATTTACATATTCCCCTGTATGTTTCTGAAGAAAACACTTAACATGATTTACATTTTAATGAACTACCACACTGTACTTACCAAATGTTTAGTGGGTCAATAGGAGAGATCTCATTTTAGGAATCCGAAACAAGCAATAATCAGAAGGAGAACGAACTACAGCTTCTCCACGATTGGCAGGACCAGAAATTTTTCATATTTCAATTAGGGTTTCCATTAGAGCCATGTGTATTTTTGGACTTTTATTTATAGTATGTTTCTCTATATCGGATCACTATGTTTGCTTAAGTATATGCATTTTTGAAGATATATTACCTCTATAAACAGAAAACATTTTGTTTGTTTGTTTGTATGTTTTGGTACCACCTAAAGATGCTTCTGGGCCCCGACATTCAGGGAAAAAACAAAAAACAAAACACATTGTGGGAACTGAGGTGGCACAGCATTACAAAAAGAGAACATGTTTAAGCTTGAGAAACATGTGTTCATTCTCAGTTTTACTTCACAGGGAACCCTTCTATTTTTACCCATAGAAATCTCCAATTCCTCTTCATCACGTCACATGCTGATGGATTACTTATTTAATGATATTGGGTTTTTTGCTATAGAGCCTATGTCCTGTGAAACCAGGGAAAGCATTTCTCTTCTCACTCCTTTAGCCCCAGCATCTAGTGCCTGCACATAGGCATCGGTAAATATTAGTTGGTGGATGGATGGACAGATGGACGAACTAGCTTCTCTGTGCTTTCATTCCCTTAGCTAAATTGAGGAGAAAACAAAACGTGGCTGGAAGTGTTTTGATATTAGAGATGATATATCAAGTATGTAGCAAAAATGTGGTTAAAATGATAGCTATCCAGCATGGCATGCATTTTCAATAAATCATCAGACTCAGGCCTCATGCCACTTGTGAAATGTCACTTAGCCACAGTTCTAGGCTTCACCAGCATTCAATGTTACACCACTTCTGAATATATACACCCTTTCACTCTGCCTTATCTTTCCACAATCTATAGATCCTTTTGGAATATCCATGGCCATCTTCTGACTTCTAGCTTTATATGCACATCCTACAAGTCCCAGATGGAGATTCTCCCCTGGGAAGCCAGTCCTTAGGCAGGGAAGATGCTCTACCATCTTTTGGTCTTCAGTGCACTTGCTCCTATCACCACTATGAGACCCACTACTGTGTTTGATTCTAAGTGTTTAATTACCTAAAGACAACTTCAGGATGAGGCCTGAGGTAATTTCCAGGTACAAGAGGAAAAATTGCTCTAAAAGCACTCTTTCTATGATATATCCAGTATACTTTTATTTGGTGGTTATAAGAATCTGTCATGTTTTCACTGCCATTCTATTGAATAACATCAATAAGCCTTACTTAACAAAACTTAAAATATCTATTTTCAGTGGATAAACAACAAATCTGTGGTCCACATACATTCTATTTTCCCCTGGATTCCGTCTTTGTATTGCTTTCATACACATGAACCTCTTCATTAAAACTTGAGGGGTGCCTGGGTAGGTCAGCTGGTTAAACATCTGACTCTTGGTTTTGGCTTAGGTCATGATCTGACAGTTCATGAGTTGGAGCCCTGCATCAGGCTCTGTGCTGGCAGTGTGGACTGCCCCATCTTTTGGGACACTCTGTCCCTCCATCTCTGCCTCCTCCTGGCTTGTGCTCTCTTTCTCTTAAAAATAAATAAGTAAAAACTTAAAACTTGAACTCCTTGAGAAGCATAACATATAGAAATGTTGAAGCGTTATGTTGTACATCTGTAACATGTATAGTAATATTCTGCATCAATTATCCTCAAAAGGCAAAACAAATAAAAACAAGCTCCTTGAAATTAGACTTTGTGTCTCATTCATCACTTTCACCCACCGCCTAGCATAGTGCCAGGAACTTCGTAGGTGTTCAGAGAATATTTGCTATTGAATCACATTAAATGAGCTAATGACTTTTTAACTGCACAAATTGTGTATGAGAAAAAAGAATAGTTGATTTTAGAAATGTATGCAAATCCTCTGTAATTCATAAAATTAAGTAGTTAGATTATAGGAAGAATTTTCTAAAACTTCATGCCAAAGGCTTCAGATCATTTTCACTTGATATTGGCTAAAGACAAAGGGTGAGTGGAGATGATGGGGGAAGAGCCAGAGATAATGGACTGGAAATAACCCTTTAGTATTTTAATATCTTGTCTAACAGCGTGATTAGCTAGTATGCCTTTTATATTTTGGATAAAGAGCAGGACTCTTTATAAAATCAAAGCTTTTTGCAGATATATTGAAATGCTAAATATTTTCCAATTAGAAGTTCAGCTTGTCCTCATAGTGGAAGACAAAATGTATCTTGTATCTTGGCATCATTGGCATTTACTTCCCAAATGAGATTAGGTGTGAAGTTTCTTAGTTAAGTCCCAATGGGTCATTTCTTATTCTCAAAGATTCATAAACTTGTCAGTCTCTGCTTAAAACCATGGCTGAGGATATCTCCAATATTATTGTCTCATACTTGAACATTACTGTCCAAATCTATTCAAAACTGGACTCTTAAAGTGTATCTCACAATTCGACTAAAACTAATACATAATGTTATCACGTGCTATGGTTAGTATACTTTGTTCATGATAAAGTTTGAAACCTTCTCGTTTAACAGAAAGTGAATCTCGGTCAATTCTTTTCTACTAATTTTGCAAAGTCTAGTGTTATATAGAAATACTTGGGATTTAAAGGGATTATATAACAATTAGTGAGATTAGGAATTCTGAAATCTAGTTCTTGAGTTAAAATGGTCCTTAAGAGGTAATGGTTTTATTCATAATTGCTACTGAAAACAACTGAGTATAAAGTAATCATCAGCATGTTGCAAACAAGAGGAGAAGAAAATTCATCTAACGTCAGGTATACTAGAAGCATTCAGGAGATGAGGATCCATGGTCCAAGGGTTTGATGGAGGAAGTCCTCCCTTGGCAAACTGGTAAAAGGGAAGGAGGTTGGAAGGGAAGGGGACAAGGCCAAGCAAGGATGGCTCACAGACAATGTCCAAGAGAGAAATACAGAAATGTAAATTAAGCCTCAAGTGATATGTATCCAAGGCAAGATTTCTGATCTTCACTTATACTTGTCAGTGGCTAAAGGTATGGATAGGGGGTTGCAAGTGTGGGGTGGGCAGGGAAAAAGTAGTAAGACACTCCTGGGTATTATATTATTAAAAACCAACTTGCCACTGTGTTTTTCTAGAATTCATTGATATGAACCTGATCATAAACCATCACTGAGAAGGTGAAATCAAAGACTTACTTAATATTCTATTCTTAATATCTATCACAGTACCTGACATAAAATAGTTAATAAATAATACCCCCACACACATACACATACAAGTGAATGGGTTCAGTAAACATACAAATCCTTTCTTAGCTGGTCCAATAATGAATTTTTTTAACAAAATGCTTTTTATTTATTCAGTAAAAAAAAAAAAAACAAACCAAAAATACTAAGTATCTTCTATGTCTGTTGTGTCTCAGACATTGGGATAGATCTTAGAATTATTGCATTAAGCCAGATAATAGTGCCTGCTTCTGTGGAACACGCATTCAATGCAGAGATGTAGATTTTAAAAACTAATTTTATATAAACAGCTAATAAAATCTAGTTGTAATTAACTGCTAAAAAGAAAGTGTAGGATGAAGGCCTATAATGAACTAGGACCTAGTTATGTCTGAAAGGTGACAGAGGGCTTTCAGAAATATTAAGAATATTCTTTCAATTTTCAAAACTCCAATTGTTTCAGGGCCAGAGGCAGCTTCTACTATACTGAGCTAGAGAATAATAAAGTTTACATGAAGAAAGAAAAGTGAAACACACTTTAGTTGAAAAATAATTCTGCTACTCATCCCAGGAACTACTAAGATTTTTGATACAGTGGGAGAATACCATAGTTTGTGGGGGTGGGGCGAAGTGGCTGCAAAGGTAAAAAAAAAAAAAGTCATCAAGAGATGGACAGAAGTGCTTAGGGTTCAAATTTAGCCTATTCTATGTTATTTCCAGTTTTTTGAGTTTCTTTCTGAAACAGAGGTTACAAAATCTAATATGAAAAATTCTTTGTTCTGTAAGGGCTGAAATAATGCTTGGGTCTCATGAAAATTTTCTATAACTAGATTCCCATAATATCACTTGTAAAGACATCCAGAATTAGATATATCAGTTAGGTATATCCACAGGCCAGCAAGGGCTAGAGAAAGCTTAACAAGTGTACAGACTCCCGGAAAGTGTTTAAAAATAAGATATACGACGACTGAAATTAGATAAGGTTGAATCACAAAAACTTTTTTGTACCCCTTTGATTCTATGATCTTACTATTTAAAGCTGCAAAATAGTTGGGGCACAGCTCAGGGGAAATGGGTAGGATTTTAAGAAAAAATGTAACCAAAGATATAACAGGCGGAGGAGTTTTGTTCATCACGGAGGATTCCGGTCTCTGAAATTCCCTTTCTCACCTGAGTTAAGAAGAGTCCTGTGGAACACTCTAGAGCAAAATGCTAGTTTTGCAGAGTTACAGAGTTACTGTAATAGTCCCCTTTTGGGTATCATTACCTTCTCTTATTCTAAAGGAAAAAAAATCTTACACATGACTGTAAGTTAATCTAAAAACAGGTAATAGAATAAGTTTGATCTGGAAGTCTTTTGCCTTCAAGATTATTATTTTTCACTTTACCATGCTTATATTTTAAGGTATCTTAGAAGTAACTTATTCCAGATTTCTCTGATAATCAAAGTATTTTCCACAACTCTAAAGGCAGTTTTTGTACTCAAGTCCTACTAGAGATTTAATACAGAAAACAAAGTTCACTGCAATGTTGGACATCTCTAATTGTGAGAAAGTCTGTTCCAAAATGAATTTGACCTTCTTGTAGCTTTTGGCCCTTCTCTAAACTAGGTATCACAAGTCTGTTCCCTGATGTTTGAGTGGACCTATCATGTCTCCCTCCAATTTCCTTTTCACTACAGAAAACATCCCTAGTTCCTTTGACTGTGAAATCTAACATTTTCATGCCTTCTGGACATATCAATATGTCAATGTTTCTCTTAAAATATGCTGTCCAAAATGGAATGCAGTAATTAGAACACCAAAAAAATGGTAAGCTGATGAAACATTATTTAACATTAATATATAATATTTACATATAATATATAATAATTTTGCTTAAGTTGGGATCATAGTTTTTGTGAATAATATGTTATATGAACTTCTTAATAGTTCAATTGATATGTTGTACTTGAAGCAACTTAGTTTTCCTTGTTAGGAAGGATCTTGATTTAAAAATAAATTTTAATGTTTTATTTATTTTTGAGAGAGAGAACGAGAGGGAGACACACACAGCATGAGCAGGGGAGGGTCAGAGAGAGAGGAGGAGACACAGAATCTGAAGCAGGCTCCAGGCTCTGAACTAGCTGTCAGCACAGAACCTGACGTGGGTCTCGAACCCACAAAACGTGAGATCATGACCTGAGTCGAAGCCAGACGCTCAACTGACTGAGCCGCCCAGGTGCCCCAGTATCTTGATTTTAACACAGTGACTTAAATTCCCTAGATCAATTCAAATCTTGATCACATCACCTATGTAATTTAGCTTATGCAATTTTGGAAAATCTGCATATTGAAAAATCACACTTCTAATAACTTTTAAACCTTTCATAAAAACATTAAGCAGATGTATCCATTGGCAGAATCTTTGGTCAGTCCACGGGACACATCTCATTAAGGTTCATATCCAAACTAATTGCCATGTATTTAAATTCCATCTTTTCTGTTGTTAGTGATATGTCTGAGTCCCCATTGCATACTGTTCTCCAGTCATATTTCACAGTCTTATCCTCAAACAGGAAAATTATATATATTTTTTGAAATACAAGTAAATGAGGTTTAAAACACCAACTCAACATTTCTTTCATGTAAAGAGATAAGTTTACTTTTTCTCTTGTTTTTAAGGATGAGAATAAAGGTATCTACTTAATAACCATTTTAAGGCATATGGATAATTACAAGATATCACCATTTGTACCCACTGCATATGTTACTTCACTCACACAGGGGAATATTTCCCTATCTCCTGTCTTTTGAGTCCCAATTTATTCTTCACAATTTAAAAAAAACTATTTGCAGTGATTCTGAGCCTGTGTCAAACACTATTAATAGAAATTATTGCTTTTCTAGTACAATAAACATTCTCATAAAGCTATTCCTTCACACTGGAGGCCTATCTGTAGTATAATTAATAATAATCACAATATTTAACATTTATCAACTCCTAAAATGTGTTAATTGCTTTACATGCATGATTTCATTTAATCTACAGAACAGCCCTGTGAAGCAATTTTGCTATTGCTATCGTGTTTTCAAATGAGTAATTTGAAGCTTATGAATGTGAGGGATTTCTTCAAGGCACACATACAATACCGGTATAGCAGAAAACTGAATCCAGGTTTTTCTGAAACCAAAGTCCTTAACCACTATGCTGTACTAAGTAGATTTCTAGAAATTAATTTGCTTTATTAAAGGAAATTTGCATTAAACATTTTAATAAAAGAAACTGCCCTCCTGAAAACATGGAGCTGTTTATAAACACATCAATCAGTAATGCATGTTAGTGCCTTCAACAACATTGGATACTTTTAACATTTTGTTTTTGTCAATCTTTTTTTTCGCTTTGTTTTTATTTGATTGTATTTTTACTCTTTATTATTATTTTGAATATGCATTTTAAAATACATTTCAGGACTTTTTGTTTTTTTTTGCAAATTGCTGCCTTTTTTGTTCTTTTGCTTGCTATTTTTTTCACTGAGATTTGTGTTCTGATTTGTGGAAACTCTTTGTTAATAATATTAATGCATTATAAACTATATGCACTGAAAATATTTTTTCTTAAATTTATGTTACATTTCAAGCATTATCTTAATAAAATACTTTTTGAATGTTTTTGAAATCACCTCTACATATTTTTACTTTGTGGCTTTGACTATTGCTTTGGGGAGGTTTTCATCCACATCAAAGTTATGAAAACAGTTTTCTAAGATTATTTCTAATGTTATACTTTTAATCTAACATTTATAGATTTTTAATTCAATCTTTATAGAGAGTATAGAACATGGTATTAAGAAATTATGTTCATCATCCAGAGTCCTTGAGTTTATATTACAAAGAGATTGAATAGCTTGTCCAAGGTAGTCTATCTGTCAAGTGTCTCAGTTTCTTGTGTTTAAAATGGTACTAACAATTGTACCTATCTTATAGGGATTTTGCAAGTACTAAATAAAATTAATGCACATATTGCATTTAAAACACCTGACTCTGAGTAAGCACTCAAGTATTAGCCTTCAGCTATTTTAAATTCATGGTATATTCATATTTTAGCATAAGTTAGACATCTATTTTCTTTTCTCTTTTTCTTTTTTATGTTTATTTATTATTGGGACAGAGAGAAAAAGATCATGAGTAAGGGAGGGGTAGAGAGAGAGGGAGACACAGAATCTGAAGCAGGCTTTAGGCTCTGAGCTGTCAGCACAGAACCCAATGCGGGGCTTGGACCCAGGAATCGTGAGATCATGACCTGAGCTGAAGTTGGATGCTTAACCGACTGAGCCACCCAGATGCCCCTCTATTTTCTTCTCTACTTGACCTTACATTTTTATTTAAATTTTGCATCATTTCCTCACTGACTCACATCTGTTATATACTCAAATTCCTTTTGTATACTGATCTGTTTTTAATATTTTCATCAGTCTTTTAGTGTATGTTACATATAAAGAAACAGACCTGGAGAAAGGATGTAAGGACCTAAAGTTAGCCAGTTGTAAATGATCCTGTATTTATACCTCTTCATCTCCAAAGTGGGTAGATGCCTAAAATAGGTCTTACTCCTTCAAAGTATATACCCATGAGACAATATTTACATATGATACTGCCGTTTGTTACAAAATATTTATGAACACATTGCGTTTTGTTATGTATGTGTTTATTTTTATACATTCTTTTTATGATGAAATATCATAAATTTTTATGACTGCCACCCCACTATTCTGATGTACACAAAGGCAAAGGCCAGGTCTCACTCATGTTTGTATTGCTAGGCCTAGCATGACCCAGCACATAGCCAAAAATCAATACCTGTTTACTGAATTGAATTTTATTTTTAAAATAATGTACAGTCCATATTGCAGTCAAAATCCTGCACTGTGTTGTGGCTATTCAAAATCCAAACTTTGGTCCTCATGTTTTAGATGCCTTAGAGAATGGCTTCATGTAATCATCTCTTCTGCTATAACCAAAAATAGTTCTTTACTCCAGGCAGCTGGTCCATCTCACTATCTCAGAATACATAGGTTGATTTCTACTTCTGTTATAGCTTTTATCATCAAAACTTCATGAAGTTTTCCTTGACCACATTGATTTCTCTTTCTCTCTGAACCAGCAGTTAAAATTGTTTAATTTTAGAGATAAAATCCATCTTAGACATGATCTAGGTTAAACCCCTCATTTAATAATGATGTACTGAATGGCTAACAAGGTTATGAAACTTTCCCTCAGAGTATTTTTAATGACCACAGCTCATATTTTAGTTTTCAATTTTGTATTTCTCTTTAATTTTGCACCAATGGGATTAAAAGCTCCTCTGGAGTTAGAGCTAGCAGTACAATCAGCAATTCATTGAACAAACATTAATTAAGTGCCAACTATGGTCCAAACAATATTCTGGAATCTAGAAATGCAAAACTACTGCATATATGCGCATGGCTTTAATACAACCATTGTCTATGGATGCAGATGTTAACTAAACAATTATGAAAGTAACTATATTACTATATTGTTAAAATTGTGATGTGTCATAAAAATATCATGAAATAGAACACTAAGCTATTTAATTTTGAACTAGAAAAGTAGGGAAAAGTTTTTTAAAAGCATTGACATTTCACTGAAATCTGAAGAATGAGTACGAGTTAGGCAGGCATAGAGAAGATGATTTCCTCATGTGGAAAGCTTTGGGAGTTCAAAAATTTGATACTGGGGGTAGTTTGGGATTTTACAGAAAAAGAGAGAAACCCAGTATGACTAGACTAACTGAGTGAGGGAAAACAGGATGCATGTGGCAGGAAGCCAAGCTTAAGCACTGTGTGTAATGTCCACAATGAAGTCTGTCACTGAAGACTCAGAAACTTACTCAATAGAAATCCTTTAGGAAGTTATTACAGGAGAGTTGTGCTATTACTTTTTACATTTAAAATAATCCTGCTATGGATTTAATGTTTAAAAAAAAAAAGGTGAGCAAACATAAGGAAAAGAAGAAAGTAGCCTGATGAAGGTGATCGCTATAGAAACTGAATGGTAAGAGTGACCATAGAGGTTTGGGCTAGGAGTATACACAGGACATCATGTTTATTAAAATAAAAAGATAACATAGATAATTTCTGGTTTCCTGGTATTACCCACTGGGTGAAATTTGTGACACAACTGAGGAACAAAAATGTTCAAAATTTCAGACTTAAGCCAATTAATTTTCAGAGACCATGAAAAATCCAGGTAAATATATTATATAGGAGATTGATGATATGTTCTGAAGATATAAATGTGAGAACTATTGGCATAATGATATATGTAAATCCATGGGACTGAATAAAATCACCAAGGAGAGAATGGCAGGAATAATCCCAATAAATTCAAATTTTGAGGTCAAGTAAAAGTAGAAAAACTGGCAAAAGGCTATGACAAATAGCAGCCATAGTGGAAGGTGAAAACCCAATATATGATAGTGTCACGAAAGCCAAGAACAAATAGTATTCCTGACAAAGTTGTGACTCAAGAAGTATTTTCAAGATAAATGAATGAAACTACTCATCTGTATTGAAAGCTGCCAACAAGTCAATTAAGACGGGAGCTGAAAAGCATCCATTAGAATTTAACAATATGAAAATCAATTATGACATCACGAGAGTGGTTCTAGTAATGGTGGTAGGGAAAATGGGTGGGAAAAGATATCAAATCAAAGCTAGGTGAGAAATGAATCAGCTCCAGTTCATAAGATTAACCAATATTAGTGCCCAGAATATATGTGTATATGTAGCATATTATAAGTAAAGCAAAGAAACCTATAACTCAATAGAAAAATGGGAAAACTATGAACAAGGTAGTTCATAAAACAGAAATCTTGATGGTCAAAAACCTATGAAAAGATGTCTGAGTAATGATCAAAAAATGCAAACTCTACAGTGAAATATAATTTCATATTGTTAAATTCAATGGATGCTGTTTCCTGGTGTTCATGCCCCTGTACAACTCCCTTGAGTCTGGGCTGGACCTAGTAACTTACTGTTAATGAATAAAATATAAAAAAGTAATGAGATGTCTCTTTCAACAAATAAGGCTATAAGAAGATTCTTCCTTCCCTGGAACGCATGCTAATTTTCTTGTTCGCTTTGCATGAAACCAGTTCTTATACTGCCCTATAGAAAGGCACATGTAGCAAAGAACTGAGGTAGGTCTCTTACCAACAGCCAATGAGGAATATTACACACATACTTCATTAGGATATAACAGAAAAAAATGAATCCTGCTAATAACCATATGAATAAGGTTAGAAGTGAATCTTCCCCAACAAAGCCTTCAGATAAAAGCACAGCCCATCTAATACCTATTTGCTGCCTCTCAGAACACTTGAGGCAGAGATAGATAACCAGCTAAGTCTGTAATCCTAAGAAACTATAGAAGTTTGCTGTTTTAAGCTAAAACCATTTTATACCCCTCAAACAACCAGTAATATAACATTTTGATTTTAAAAAGTGTTAAAGATGTAGAGAACAAGGGAATATGCATGTATTGCTGACATGGGTGTAAACTTGGTCAATGGCTTTAATAAACAAATTGACTATCCCTAGCAAACTGAAGATGCCGTACCTTTTGCCCATCAATAATCCTTCTAAGAAAATAGTTTCATGAAAGCAGAGAAATATAAACAAGCATAATTATTACAGAATTGCTTACAAGAATAAAAACTGGACAACCTAAATTCTCATCAATATAAGGATGAATTAATTGTGATATATTCATGCTGTGGAGCAAAAAACATAACTTTTGGATATGATATGGGTAGATATAAAAGATATAAGCAATATAATTCATAGACAGATACAAATATAATAAAATATAAAAATTAGAGTGGGAATGGTACAAATTTAAACAGTCCACCTTCTAGAATTAAGGGATGAGAAGTAAATGAGGAATGATTTAATTGTATCCATAATATAGTATTTCTCTGGAACAAAAAGATCCAAGGTAAATATGCGAAAGCATCAACATTAATTAAATTTGAGGGTGTGTACATGGCAAGGAGTTTTATTATTTTCTCCTTTTCAGTTTGAACTGTTTCATATTTTAAACCTCAAGAATTGTGAATCCTAGGAACATAGTTGAGATACTAACAAATTAACCCTAGAGTTTTCCAAATAATATGGAAGAAAAAACCCTACACTTTAATAATTTATAATTTTACCATTTTCCTTAATTATATACTATGTTCTTGTGTGTGTTTTATCAGAGCATTAAGATTGATTACTAAATAAATTGTCCTTGCATATATGACATTTGGATTTCCTGAAGGTAAGATTTAGGAACAAAACATTCTAAGGTAGAGCATCAGAAAAAAGTTTATTTTATTCTTGACTAAGGATATAGAGTAGCACGAAGAATACTCAGTTGAATTATTAAACTCAAACTCCAGTACTGGTGCTATTTTGGGTGAGTCTATAAAACCAGAGGATTGAATTAAATGATACCATTTTTAAGCTTCCTACTCTTCTTCAGGTCAATAGAATTGGGAAAGAAGAGCTGTAATAAACTCCTAGATATTTCCAATTTTCAACTACACAATGAGAGGGATCTTCAACATGGCCAGGCTGTATGGGGGATTAACATCACTGCTTTATACTTTCAATGCTTGTTCTCTTCAAACTGGTTACTTCCTTTCAAGTTTGATGAAGAAAGAATTCAGAAGTAAAAGTGGATAAAAGTAAAAGTCAGAGGGAAAAATAAGTGTGTTTGGTACCTATCAATAGCACTGGGTGCTCCTTCACGTTTGGGGGTAAATTTCTTGAAAGAGAGTGGACAATGAACTAGAATGTCAAGAGAGAGGTGAAAAGCAATAGTGTCTACAGTCGTCTTAGCCCACATTTTTATCAACTAACTAGCACTGCTTACAACTACTATTTAATCTGCTAGCAAAATAGTTTTGAATAAATCAGAGGAGAGGATGTTTGGGAAAATCAAAAGTAGATGGTACAAAAGAATTTCTAAAAAAAACACGATGCAACTGGCCTTATAATTACCCTAATATGCAACAGTAATAATTGACCTAACATTAATAAATTAAATGAAGTATGAGGAAAATAATCTCACATGTTCTATTTTGGTTCATCTCTAGTGCTCCTCTTCATAAAATATAGCTCTGTTGGACAAATATAAAATTTTCCCTCAGATTTCATATAACCAGGCTCAATGCCAAAGTCAGAAAAGGACTGAATGATTAGGAAACTTTTAAAGTATATATTCTTTCAAAATGGCATAACTGAATACAACTTGCCTTAGTATTTTTGTGATAGGAGCATTTTCCTCTATAACTTAGATGATTTGACAATATATTTAATGGAATGTGTAACAGAGGTAGTGCTTATCTGTACATTAGCACATTGCTGAGCTATTTTAAATATGAAGTCACATGAGGTTATTATTTTTTTATTCTGAAATCTCTTCCTCATTTAAGCTATGAGAATAATGATGAACTTGATTTTACAGGAGCTTCTCCCCATTCCATGATCCCCCCTTTTTTGAATCAGATTCAGTATTTGGTTTATGTTACCTACAAAATACTATTCCTGGGAAAATGTGGATAGGATATTTCCTTGGTCTTTGACCCTGCATGTGTGATATGGGAACAAACCCAAGAATCCTGGAAGGCCCTAGAAGCTGTAAGAGAGAAAGTAAAAGGTCTTCCCTGGAGTGTCCAGAACCAAAACTAATACAGACCTTTGTACTTAAGAGTGGGGTGTTACTAGAATACTTAAAAATGTGCATGTGACTTTAAGTTAGGTAGAAGGAAGAAGTTGGGAGAATTTTGAGAAACGTGATAGAAAAAGCCCCAGTTTCCTTGAACTCTTAGAAATACGTTCAAGACACTGCTTGTAAAGACAGAAGGAAGTGAGGAGTATAGTAGGGAAAACCTGTAGCACCTTAGTGAATACTTAAATCGTAACAAATGGTTAATAGAAATATAGATGTTAAATGTGCTCCTGAGGAGAGGTGAGAAGGAAATGAGGCATATGTTATTGAAATTGGGAAAAAAAGAAGATCCTTGTTATATAGCAGCAGGAAGCTTACGTGTATTGTGCCCTATGGTTATGTGGAAACAGAACTTATAAACAATGAACTTGAATATTGAACTGAGTAGATTTCAAGCAAAGTATTGAAGGTATACCTTGTTTCTTCCTACTGCTTGTATTTAAAGAAAATGCAAAAGGATAGAGATAAATTAAGAAGGAATGTTTAGCCAAATAGAACCAGTACTTAAGATTTGGAAACAGAAGATGCTAATTCAGAAGATGTTAAAATTATAAGATTCACTGCCAGGAAAGTGTGCCCTACAAGAGAAAACCAAGGGTGTGGGGTTTTGCTAGTGCATTGAAAGGATCAAATCTGCAGAGTATAAAATCACAGAGAGGATTCTTTCAAGAGATTAGACATGTGGCTCCGCCATCTCAGCAGAAGCCAGAAAGAGACAGGATTTTTCAGGACAGATCGGTGGAGAAGCCTCTTGTCTAATGGGGTGAATCCCTGAGAAATACATGGGGGACCCACAAGGTCCTTGAGGAGGTTCTATCACCACAAACTCTGCCATCTTAAACTAAAAGGAACAGAGGCAGGATAAAATGTAGGAAGGTGGTCTAACTCCCAAAATTGTAAAGGTAAAAAAATGGCTGATAGAATGACTCAACTAGAAATAGACACTATTCTTCAGGGACAAGGAGGAATAACTCAAAGGGCAGAGCTGTGGGCCCAGATGGTAGAATCAATAACCACAGATTATTCCCAGGTCTTGAAACCTAATGCAGTGTATTACTAGTATTTCGTAACTTGCTCAGGACCAGTGACTCTTTTCCCCCCCTATTCATTTTTTTAATGGGAATATTAATGGGAATATGCATCTTATTTCTGTCACACCATTGGGTTTAAGGAACAGATCATTTGTTTTCTAGTTTCATAGGTTCAGAGATGGAGAGTGATTTTGCCCCAGGATGGAACATACATAGTCAAAATTATACCTGAATTAGAGGATTTAGATGTAAGATTTGGGTCTTTTTAACTGATGGTGTTTAAATTAGATTTTAGATTTTGGGTTGATGCTGTAATGGATTGAGACCTTTGAGAATGTTTGGATGAGTTTAATGTATTTTACAAGTGGATGGATGTAAATCTTTGGGGGCCAGAGAATATGTTGAATCATACCCCCTTCCCCCAAACATGTATCAAATAGTTCTATAAGGAAAAATAAAGAATGGTTCAGTTATATATACAATCAAGAATTACCCAAATATAGTTTTTGAAGTTCACATTAAACTTAGGACTCTGAACTGTCATCTAAGTGATATTACATATATATATATATAAATATATATGTCATCTAAGATTATATTTTTCTTAATCTCCTATAGAAGGATACCCTATATCTGATTTTCAAAAACAAATATTTTAACTATGTTAAAATAGATTCTTAAATATTAAAATTATAATTCACTTTACTTTACAGTATAAATACATGCCACATGGCATGTTGTACTATGAATATATAGGAGAGAGGCACCTGGGTGGCTCAGTCGGCTAAGTGTCCAACTTCAGTTCAGGTCATGATCTCGTGGTCTGTGGGTTTGAGCCCTGCATCAGATTCTGTGCTCACAGCTCGGAGCCTGTTTCAGATTCTGTGTCTCCCTCTCTCTATCTGCCCCTCCCCTACTTTTGTTCTTTCTAGTTCTCAAAAAGAAATAAACCAAAAAAAAAATTTTTTTAAGAGATAAAAATGCAGAAATCCAAAAATACCTGAATGTTTGGGTCAGTCTGGTTTTAATAATTATGATTATGTTGAAACCTAATCCTGTATCCCAGAAATTTCTCTGTGGTATATATACATCTATTGCTAGTTATAATGATAGTCTACAATAAATTATTATTATAGATGTTACAAAGCGAATTTCAGTAATATTCTCATGGCTTTATAGATCTATGGTAGTGGCCAGAAATGGGCCATTAAAGCTCACAGATTATCTATTATGCCAAAGATAATCTATTATGCTGTGTCTCTGAATCTAGAGAGAAAGGGCTTCTGTTATCATCTAAAAAAATTTGTATTTTCCCCAACATGTATAAGAAGTGGAATTAAGAAAAAAAACCCAACATTCTACATGTGACTAAATGCCATAATAACTCTATGCCAATGTTCATTCTGTTCTAACACATTACGGGCCAACAGGAGAAAATGCTCAACAAATCTCAGTCCTAAACTTTAGTTCTATTTTGTCACAGGAAGGGAAGTAATAGTTAGGACAATATAGTCCATAAATTTCAAGATTTTCTACATTTTTAAATGAAAATCTGATTTTATAATAATTGGACTGTTAAATCTCATAATACTGTGAGACTAATAAGCCAAAAAGTCTGATTTCAAAGATAAATTAATGGTTTTAAAATTTATAAGTAATTATACGTTCATATTTACTACATAGTCTTGCATTCAACTTACAGTTTTCACTAGAAAAGGTCTTAAATTATTTTGCACTTTTACAATTTTTTGATTTCCATAGCAGTTGGCCCTTGACCATGTAAAATTGAGGAAAATTATTTGTTTTAAGGTAGAGGAGCCATGTGTCAACATATTGATTGTAAACTTGTCCCGTTCTATGTCTCTATTTAATCTCTTAAAATATAATTTAATTTCTACCTTTGAGATATAGATCAATATTTTTTTTTTCCATTTAAGCATTTCACCAACTCTAAAGGAGAATACTCCTTTTTTTTCTGTCTTAACTGTGTTTATTTTTTATTATTTATTTTTTTAAGTTTTATTTAATCCAAGTTAGGTAACAGTAGTGTAGTCATGGTATCAGGAGTAGAGTTAAGTGATTCATCACTTACATATACTACCCAGTGCTAATCCCAACAAGTGCCCTCCTTAAGGCCCATCACACATTTATCCCTTTCTCCCCCCACAACATCCCTCAAGCAATCCTCAGTTTGTTTTCTATATTTAAGAGTATCTTTTAGAAAGATAATGCTCTTACAAGAGTCTGAAATGATTAATTCTACCAATTAAACTTCAGTAGTAAGACCTCTGGTTTACAATGACTTGGCATATTTACAGTTCATGGTTCAAAGATTGGAACATAGAAAATGATTCAGGAATGTAGATATCTTTAAATAGAGGTACTTGACTGCTGGGTTCTCTGTATGTGAGTTCTCTGTAAAAACACTGTAACATATAACATAAGAATTTCCATTTTTCTCTTGTTAATTTTCTTCCTGACATAAATGTTTTTGTCCCAATTTGTACATTCCTTACAACAACAGGTATATTTTATTAATATCTCAGTTTTATAGATTGGCAAAACAGAATAAAACACAAACTGAGATACAGATATGAAGCAACTTTTCCAAAATCAAATAAAAACTAATTGGTGCCAGAAGAATTTGAGCTAAAACAACCTGAAGATGGAAGTCATGATATCTTCACAATGATGAAAACGAAGACACATACTTCATGTTATAGTTAAAGAAGCTGAGGCATATAAGACAATTTATGGAGAGTCAATTAGGATGCAGCACTGTGAGAATGTCAATCCATGTTATCCGATTCCAGAAACCACTGTCCTATTTCAATACACTGCCAGTTAGCTGGAAATTTGCTTTTTTAGAACCATTGACTACACAAAGCCATTATGTCTATGTATCAAGAAATGTTTCAACCGAGAGGTCATGGAAAGAAACATGGTTGTCAAACACTTCTTCATCTTTACTTACCATGGGCAAGTAATGATAAAAATGTTAATCTATCAAATGGTAGATAAAAATCTTAATCTATTATCTTCCTCAGCCAAACCATTACCCAGTACATATACAGTTAAAGATAATGTCTTGCTTGTTGATTATTTCCAATTCCTTCTCCCTTAACTCTAGTTTTCATAGAAAAATGATAGAGTAAGAATCTACTGTAGATGCTGTTTGTATCCTAACTCTTTCCTGAGGAATCCTAATTAGGGGTGTGGCAAAAACTAACTTCTGTTATTATTTGCCTTGATCTTAGAAGCCACATTTGTGTGTGTGTGTAAATATATACTAGCTACCTAATCACTAGCTTTTCCTCACCATACAATCTAGCTAAGGATGTATTTCCTTTTAAATATAAGGATCATTGGAAAAGATATGCATGTTTTCCAATTTTGACTAGCTAGTAAGTGGCAGATCCAGGATTCAAATAAGGTCAGTTTCTCAAAAGACTATCCTGTGTTCACTTAATCACATAGCTCCACAAAAATACCAACACATTCCATTCTGTATATATAGATAAGGCTGAAAATAATGTATATGTATCAATCACAAACACACGCACGATAGGTAATCTTTGATATGTATCTATTACTTTTGGTGCACATTACTCACTTATACAGGTTATGTGTAGTTAAGGGAATTTATTTAGGAAAACAAAAATCACTATAATATTAAACAGCTTGAGATCTTTAAAGTCCCGCTTTAAAATATGTTTTTTTCTTCCATTTTATTTTGTGAATGGCTCCATTTAATGCTAGAAAGAAGTATTTCCCAAAAACTTGGAAAACTTCCTTTGATCAAAGTTTAATTTAGCATACCTTTATATCTTAAACCAGCGCAGGCCATCTATCTCATAGGTGTCTATTTTAGCGATAGAATAGACACCAGTCAGCTGACTTATTTTTAAACCAGCTGTGAAAATTCATGAAATTATCATTCCTGTCTCCAATACAGAAGACTGATTGAAATGTAAATTTCTATATGATTTCTGATGGCCACAATAAGTATAAAATAGGGAGGTATTAACAGCATTATCTACTCCTGTAAACACTTGGAAGACTTCAATTTTAAAAAGGCTTCAAGTCTTTCACAAGGTAACCATAGTAATGCAATAGAAAAAATGGAATTTCTGCCATTATTTAATTCATTCTTTCCCATTTTATAAATTTGATTTATGCCTTTACAAGGATTGCTTTATCAATGAATTTCAATACATTGCTTAGTGGCAAGAGTTTGAATTCAAATAGTTTTTTCAGTCACCATATTTTAAATGTTTAGAAGATAAATTAGGCTAAAATTATCATCTTGAATTTTACTGTGCTTACACATGCTTGCTATTTCCTTGTATTCCAGTTATGTCCCTTTAAATTTCTTAGTCAACGCTGTGGTACAAGTGTCCATACTTTCATATTAATTATATTTTTATAAAGAAAAATATGACAAATCCAGAGAAAGAATTACATATATATGAAATTTATATATGGAATTGGTCATAGGAACTCTTTTATTTTTAA
Organism: Suricata suricatta; assembly: GCF_006229205.1. Classification (NCBI taxonomy): domain Eukaryota; kingdom Metazoa; phylum Chordata; class Mammalia; order Carnivora; family Herpestidae; genus Suricata; species Suricata suricatta. The sequence continues at coordinate 84,964,239 of NC_043702.1, read as the reverse complement.
CAGTAGTTTGTATTTCAATTTTACAACCTCATTTTTAGTGGAAGGTCAGGTAAAATTGGAGTCAACTGCAAGTAAGTTAAGAAATATTATACTAGGTAACTGTGGTATAGATTTGCATAGCAGACATCAATAATTAGAGACTTTACTTCTTGAAAAAGTAGTATTTTTGAGTCTAAAAATGACAGAACTAATTATTTTTAAAGATTTTTTTAAAGTTTATTTATTTTGAGAGAGAGAGAGAGAGAGAGAGAGAGAGAGAGAGAGAATGCATGCACACATGCAAAGAGAAAGAATCTCAAGCAGGCTCTGTGGTGACAGCATGGAACCCAATGTGGGGCTTGGTTCTACAAACAGTGAGATCATAATTTGAACCAAGATTAAGAGTTAGATGCTCAACCTAACTGAGCCACCCAGCTGCTCCAACAGAACTCTAATTCTGATACCAAATTCTGGTGTTACCTCGTGTCAAATTCTGATATCAAGCATTAAGTTCTAGAGTCAAATTTTAACCAAACAAAAACAAGTATTTCCTAGCAGTTCAT
>NC_043702.1:84951285-84963597 GCF_006229205.1 Suricata suricatta | reverse complement strand
AGGATAAAAGGAATACATCTATATCAATGAGTTTCATGGTTCATTATGATCTGTGTTCTTCTTCATCTCTCATCCTTACACTTCACTCGCTCTCCTTGTAACTCCTTGCTCTGTTCTTTCTTCCACTTGCCTAATTTCTATTCATCGTTCCAGCATATGGTGTTCTATAACTTCCATGGTTCTTCTGAACATTCTCCTTCCTTACCTGCTTTTCAGACTAGAAAAGGTTGGGCCTTGGAAGAAAGCAGAATGAAGATAATCAGAAGGAAAGGAGTAAGGACACTGAACAAGACCTGGCCAAAGCAGGGAACCATGTGCACCAAGGCTGGGAGCCAACTGGCCCTACTGGCCCAGCCATAGTTTAGAAAACCTGTCCCAGTGCTTTAAAGTGTCAGGTTCTGTTCTAAGAGCTTCTTAAGTGAAATAAGTCAGGTGGAGAAGGACAGATACCACATGTTTGCACTCATAGGTCTAACAGGAGAACAGGAGAAACCTAATGGAGGACCAGGGGGAGGGGAAGAGAGAAAGAGAGTTGGGGAGAGAGAGGGATGCAAAACTTGAGAGACTATTGAATGCTGAAAATAAACCGGGGGTTGACGGGGGAGGGGGGAAAGAGGTGTCAGTAATGGAGGAGGGCACTTGTGGGGAAGAGCACTGGGTGTTATATGGAAACCAACTTGACAATAAACTATTTTTTTAAAAAGTATAAATCATTTATTCATCCCCCAAATCCCCCTTTCATCCACATTTTATAGATCTGGGAAATTAAACCGGAGGCCTAGTGATAGATTCAGGATTTTAAATCATTCCTTTTGGCCTCATGCTTGTCCTGGGTCTACATGATTAGGAAATTTTTAAAATTTTAAAATTGAAGAATATAGGCTCATTATCATTGAATTGTTTTGAAAAACAAAGAAAAATATCACAATCTTCTATCTTAGACATTCTTAGGCAACAAGTGGTGTTCTTTAGAAACCACAATGAACATAAAGATACAATTCTCATAAAATATGAGCAGGAAAGGAGATATTAAATGACAATAGATGAGAAAAGCATCTTGTTTCTTCTTTTCTAGGCCTACATATTTCTGTAGATGATTACATCCTGTCTGCCTTTTATTTTTCTTGCTGAGTAATTTTGCATAGACTTTGTTCTGCACACTCATCATCTTTGATATTCTTTTGATAGTTTTTTTTTAAGTTAAGAGTCTTTTAAGCAAAATGGAACAAAAATGCATTCTCCATTTATATATATGTTTAAGAAATAATGTCTGATTATTTTATTCAAGTATTGGCACATGTGAGAATGATTGTCAACAATGAACTATGGACTCTTCAAAGCTGAGTTTGCACCATACAAATTATTTTTGTGTGTAGTTTATTTTTCCTGAACAAGATGATTACACTATACTATCCCTGAGTATAATTGTCTAAAACTATATGATTTACCATTTAACCTATTTCAGGTTAAGATCTGTTCTTGTCATTTGAAAAGATGTAAAATGAATAAAAAGTAATTTTTCATTTTTCTGATGCCTTCTAGGATGAATTTATTGTACTTCTAACAAGATGTGAAAAAGGCCAGCTTTATTCTACCCTTTGGAAATTGCCTAGCAGTCTAACATGAAAATACGCTGGGTCTGCCTTGAAAGATTGCTCCAACACTATCTTGATGATGATATAGTCTCAGACACTATAATAAATTATTTTTACAAATTTACTTCATCTTCACAATAAATTTATAAGAAATTATTATCCCCACTTTGAAGTTGAGAAGACTAAGTCTTAGATGTTTTTAACTTGGCATTATTGTGCTCTTGGAACTGTGATTTGAAGTAGGTCTATCTTTCTCCCAATGTTATGAATAACCTGCCTTAAACAGCAACCACCTCTTGGAATTGTTCTCACTAGATAAATGCATATATCTGCTTAATAATTGTAATGCGACTGCAGTGTTAAAATTCATATTGAGATCCCAAATGTCATATACAAAGGCTGAGGACCAAGGTCTTTTGAAAACATGACAAAAACTGTTGATCCAATGTTACAGTGATTCAGCTACTGTCACATTGTAGGGGGGGAAAAAAGATATGGTTTGTATACTATAAATAAAGTAACTCCTAGTTTATAAATCAATTTTTTTATAGACTGAAATAAATAGAGCAGTTAGTTTTCTTGAACTACATTTATTTCCAACTTTTGGTAAATAAAATCTCCTTTATGTCTAAGTCTTATTCTTTATAAATATATAATTCACAAATGCCCTTTGAGATATATATGCATATTTTAAATCCAAGAACACAACTCAACCTCAGTTTGCATACATGATCTAGATACAACTTTATTAATTTCTTTTACCTCTGTTAAAATTAAGACTAACTCTGGGGGAAAAAAAGCAAATTGCTACTAAAAAGTAGGTTTAGAATATGAGTGCAATATTGTCAAAGCCACAATCAAATAGAATATTCTGATGTTTAAAATATAAATATGAATATATAATAATCACATGGAAGAATTGATTAAATTACTTTTAATTATCAGAACTTAAAAAATAAGTCTACAAACAAAACATACCTTGTATTCTTGCTTTACATTTAATTTTATATTGTCTTTTAATTATTTTTAATTCTACATTATTAATTCTGGTTCAGCATTCTGGGCACTTTAAATTATTAATGGATGGGGCAGGCAACTGGAAACTCTGAACACTAGAAACTTCATCAAATATATATATATATATGGCTGTACAGTCACACTTTAACCTCACATTTTGCAACTTTAGAAGAAAATTAAGATGTAATACATTAATTTCCCTAATGCTTCTTAGCAGACAAATTGAAGAAATCACTACAATAATTAAGCAGCTGGAGAGATTCAGTTATGAGGGAAGATTAAGGAACTAAACATGTGTAACTTGGCTAAGTCACAACTGAGAAGAATATGGGTGACTGTTGTCATATTTGAATGAGATCTCCAAAAAATAGAAATTGTTCACCACATGGTAACAGGCAAATTAAAGGAAACATTTAGACAAAAATCAGTAAGTAATTTTATGATAATTTTGTATGTTTGTGGTAGAACTATACTTAGAAAACATAAAATTAAGTAATGTAACATTCTTGCCTGAATCAAGTTTTCTTAATTTCATAAGCAGTCATTTTCTAAATAAACATGTATACATATTTTTCTTTTTGGTAATCGGACATGTTTAAACGTTTCACAGAACAGTTTTCCACTTTGTTATAATATTTAACATGGCATTTTTTTCAAGATTAGGAATTTATAGTTAATAAAAATTGGCCATTTTGTTTCTACTTTATTTTATTAATCCCAAAATAAATACAGTCATGAACATAAGATTTGTCATGCCTCACACTGAGGCTTAAAAATGAAGGTGTGAAAAAGAATGAAGATGTGCTAGTTGGACTATTAGCTAATGGTTTGTAAACTAAGGTTCATGAAATACAGTGGGCCACGGACTCAGTCAAGCACTTCTTTCTCAGAGGTATAGGGTTGCTGTTAGCTTCGCTCTCATTTGCTCTCTTTTAATGTTCTGGAAAGAGGTGGTAAAAGTGACATTTGTTACTTTCATATTGCATTTGACATGTATGTAGGGATTATGACTTATTAAAAAATATTAAGTTATCTAAAGCAGTACTGAAAAGTAATGATGGAAATGTAAATGTGAAAATAAATTGCTTCTCCTAAAAGATTATAGCAAAACTGGTCATGTAACACAGGGCTTATATACCTGGTTACTTCCTAGATCCCTTAAGTCTTATCAGTAATGTACAAATATACAATTAAGACAATCAGTTTGTTCTGGCCACCTGAACATCAACCATACTTGTAAAAAAAAAAAAAATATCCAGAATCAATAAGACTACAGAACTACAGATTTTCTTCTACAAGAAAAAAATTAGCACAATTTACATAAAACTGGCTACAAATGGCATTCAAACCAGTACAAGATTAAGTGGCAAAAACTACAACAGCCCTGGAATGTGGTGAAGCAGTAGCATGCTATTACATAGGATGATAGTAATTTATATTAGAGAAATAGGGGCTGCTTCTCTGCAGAAATGCTCAAAGACCAGCAGCCTATTGAAAATGTTCTTACTTTATGCCTACATGCTTGAACACATTCAAACTTTTGGTGGGGATTGACAGCAATTTTTATTCACTCAGGAGTGGCTGGAACCCCATAGAGCTGGAAAACTGTGGTGAGCAAGACAAATGAGAATGTGCACTCACACATCTTCCTACCTAGTAGGGAGTTCAGACAATTTAACAAATGATAACAATAAGGAATAATGAGCATGGTATAGGGTGCTCAAAAACCTACAGAAAGTTAGATTTGTAAGTCCAAAGATCAGGGAAGGCCTTCCTGGAAAAAAAAAATGTTGATGAAGTAGAAACCAGAGGGGCTCACTGGATCTGGAAGTAAGACCCAGGTATAAAATCTGTTAGAGTACTGTAAAAAGGAAGGAATAAAGGAGGGAATAAAGGAAGGGAAAGAAAGAGAATGTGTTTGAATCCAACAGATTTTGTTCTAACAGAATAGTTTATCAAGAGTTTGCTTCTGACAGATTTAACCAGTTAGGTCAATCAGATGGTAAGTGGGTTATGAAATACACTTCCTTCCGAGCTTTAAGTAATAGAGAATTTCCATACTCTGTAGAATTCCCTTTTTTAAAATTTGATTGCTTAACCTAGCTGGATCATATTCTAATTAGAAATTGTTCAATAGCAAATGAAATATGTTTATGCCCACACAACATATCTTTGCCAGGTTAGAAAAATTTGAGGGAAAACTCAAAAAAGGCTCAGGACATTAACTTGGAGCAGTGAATCTCAATGTTTAGGGGCGTGAAAATTCTCCAAGGTGCTTCATTTAAAAAATGAAATTTGTCTATACCACTCTTATTGAAATTCCGATTCTGGAGATCTGGGGCTGCGCTCAATCCTTTGCACTTTTCACTAAAACCTAGAGTTATTTTGGCGTGTGTGTTCCAAATCCACACCTTGAGAAATTAGAGGATATGCTACATATAGATATAGAAGTTGTTACTGGGGACGTAGAGACAATGCACTCTCTTTTTTTCTTTCTTTCATCAACGTCCTATGCAAGTCACAGGACTTGAGAAAAAAGTTTCTCTTTCTCTTTCCATACTCTAAACTCTATTCAGAGGAAAGAAGAGAGAAAGAACAGTACTTCCCAAGCCTGGCTACACATAAGAATAACCTGGGGAGTTATAAAAGCAGACTGATACTCTGGCTCTATCCCTGGAGACTGATTGGTCTGTGTGGGTCCCCAACAGAATTTTAAATTCCCCTCTGCTGATGTTAATATGTGTGGTGTTGGGGGTGGGGAGCAAAGCATAGGCAAAAGGTAATGGAAACTAGTCAACATTCACTATGTTACAGCTTCTTTACTAAAAGTTTTATTTTGTTTACTATTCACATCATTTGTAATAGTAAGTCTAAAGGTTGAGGACTCAAAAGTACAGGGTCAGGATTACAATTCTGAGCTGCTTAATTCAATGCTCTTTAGTTTTTGTTTGTTTCTAACCCCAAGACAAACCATTCTGGAATTAAAAAAATTTTTAAGCTGTAATCTGCAACCACCCTAGATCACCTCTCTAGTGCTTAGATATGCTTTTGCATGGTGGCATCGCTTACCAACAGTTTTGTTTTAGATTTATTATATAATTTTCTGTTGCATAGTGCTTGATGAGTACACAGGAATGTCAGATTTTTTTTAATTTATTTATGCTTCTATTTATTTTTGAGAGACAGAGTGTTAAGTGGAGGAGGGGCAGAGAGAGGGAGACCTACACTCTGAAGCAGGCTCTAGTCTCTGAATTGTCAGCATAGAGCCCAACGCGAGGCCCAAGCTCATGAACCGTGAGATCATGACCTGAGTTGAAGTAAGATGTTTACCTCACTAAGCCACCCAGGCATGCCAGTAATGGCAGATATTTAAATGGCATTTCTAGTTATTTTTTTTTACAAGAATACAGATTTTGTTGTATTTTGCACTATGTCATATTCTAAAAATATTACAAATTGAAAAAATAAAACTGTTGATACTAGAGATGGTAAAACAGAAGCAAAGATGGCATTATTATGTGGAGCAAATGAAGAATATTCTGTTTTTGGTGCCCATTGTTTTGACACTTGCTAATTTATTGTATGTTAGGAAAGATGTTAGGAAAAAGTAAACCAAAGAATAATCATTATATTGTGGAACTATCCCATTGAAAATTGTGTCTAAATGTGTGGTTTAGTGTGTGAAGAACGAAAGAGAACCTTAAGGTTATTACTTTAACCATAAATTTCCTGTAATCTAAAGTACGCCTGTCCATTTAACTTTTTAATTTTTATTTTTTTTTAATTTTTAATTTCATTTATTTAATTTGAGAGAGACAGAGTGTGTGAGCAGGGGAAGGGAAGAGAGGGGGAGAGAGAGAGTGTACCAAGAAACCTCTTCTGTCAGCACAGAGCCCAATGTGGGGCATCAACTCATGAACTGTGAGATCATGACCTGAGCCAAAACCAAGAGTCAGTTAACTGACTGAACCACGCAGGTGCCCCCTCTTTTAACTTTTGATAAGAAAACAGCATACTAGGGGACACTTTTAAGAAGTAGCATAGTTATTAAATATCTATTGATACTAATATACAACATTAAGATACCATCACCTTCAACATAACTGCAGCATTCTACTCAAGCCACTTGCAGAAAGGCTGGTCTTCCTTGCCTATCATCACTAGCAGCCTAAACTCATAAGAACAGATACCATGTCAATTTTATTTACGTCCATATTCCTAGTGCCTACAACAGCTCCTATCCCAGAGCATGTGCTGAGCAAACATTCATTGAATGAATAAAGCAAAACACAGGAGGAAGCATTATCTTGGTCATTAAGATTTAGTTTTCCTAAAATTGCAACCTCAAAGAGCCCAATATATTGAGCTAAAAATTCTTTAGAAATGTATCCTAATTTTTACTTTATTCTTGGAATATTATGTGCATAAATAAGGCAAAATTATACCATAACTTGAAATCATATTTTGTATGCCAAATCCTCTTACATAAGTTTATTTCTAAACTTTTAGGCATTTGACTTTCATACACATCGTAAGATGCACATCTGACAACAAAAAAGGTTAGCTTCTACTTCCTGCGGTTTTACAACCAGAAATCTGGTAAAAATCTTTCTTGAAATACTGGCGACAGACTTCACAATGGAGAAGAGTAAGTAAAATAGATGTGTTATCAGTTGCATGATATAGAAGTCTTTTGAGACACAGACTCTAAAGTCACCAACCCGCACCCCTGTGTGCTTAGAAAACAATGCAAAGAAAATAAAATTGATAGATAGAGCCTGACAGCTTTTAAGTAGAACTTGTGGTTGATCCCAAAAAGAACTAGAATTTTCTCATGAAGTTATGGGTTCAATTTGAGCTACTGAGTACAAAAGAAAAAACATCTGATAAGGTACCAGAGATGCATTTACAAAGTCTACTCCCTATCTCCTACTGATTCAAATCTCCTCCTCCTGACTTTCTTGTAATGGCTTCAGCAACAGAGATGGAAATTTTGATGTCGTATCATACCCCTTTCTCCTCAAGATTCCTAGAATCTCTTTCCTTTGTTCCACAATGAACATCTGAGTTTACTGCCTGGATCAAATCTCCCCCAAGACTGACTTGGACTACTGCATCTTTGTTGGTGGTCCAGCTCCAGTGTATCAGCCAGACCTCAGATGAAGTTAACCTGATCAGATCATACCTGTAAAAACTGCCAGTGTTTTCTATTGTCCAAAGTAATAAGTCTAAATTCTTTTGCATCTCTTGATTCTGCCAAATCTGGTTGTTCTAAGCAGAGCTGCACAATAAGCCCTGAATACATTGTGTACTATCCAGCTAGCATGCATTTAATTGTATTGCACACACTACACCCTTCTCTATGTGATGGATTCCACTACAAGAGAAAAATCCATGTGCCACCGCTTCTAGGAAGTCACCTTGGATTCACAGTACAAATTATTCACTCCATTCTTATGCCACTTCACTCAGAGTCTGAATTCACATCTTGAGCCCATCATTTGTAACTTAGACATCCTTGTAATGTAGCTAAACACTCAGTTTCCCTAAGAATCTACCTCATAGAATTGTGAGGATTGCAGGTATTAATTCAAGGAAAGTACTTAGAGCAGGGCCTTGAAGGTATTTAATAAATGATATTAAGATTTTAAAAATAATTTATATCCTCTTTCATATTACATCACCCTGTAATTTTCAGTCGGTAAGATAGTCTTTCCATGTCAAACTATAACACTGGAAAGGGCAATGTTTTGTTCTTAGATTTCTAGTACCCACAACAGTATTTAGCATAACTCAATTGTCAACATTCATTGTATGCCTGTTATTTACATAATTTGGTGTCTCACCTGAATTTATAAGAAGATAAATTGTCCCAATCATCAAGTAGTTCATAGTGTATTTGGGGAAGTAAACCACATACCAAAAAAACAAAACAAAACAAAAGACAAATTAGTTCTACAGACCAAAGACAAAGTGTGAGGTCAAGGCAGGCACAATCCTTGAGGATAGAAAGAGGGGATATTCATGAACAGAGAAGTTGGAAGGGATGTTAAAATGATGGTATATATTAATGAAGGCATTAAGTGAGCAATGCTGGATAGAATGGCAGAGATAGGGATTATCAGGGTAAGATCAATGTGGCTTATGAAGCTTCCTATAGAACAGTAAAAGTCAGGGTTTGCAAATGCCATTGCTTCTAGGCAGGTGAAATGAGGGAGTGAAGAGGGCCAGGTATAAAGCACTGAGAATATGAGGTTATGGAAAACTAGATGGTCTTCTCCTGTGAGTACAGGAGACAGCAAACCCCTAGCTATAACTGTTGTCTCACTGACATGAGTAATGATGTTGCTAGAACATGTGTTTTTTAAAAGTGTGATCTCTTCTAATTTTTAAGTAGGAGTAACTACTTTCAACATTGAACAAAAACACCATGTAGCTCAAACAACTTATGCTTGCCAAAGACTGCTGGCTTCAGCTAACAATTGGTCACCTCTGGAAAAGTTTGACATTGCATGTGCAGGTCTAAATGTCAGGGGAGACATTTATAGTTCATAGGTTAGTAAGGAGCCATCAAAGGTTTTTGAGAAGCGTTACATGCTCAGGAATATTTTAAACAGGCTGTTCCAAGAAATTGTAAGATAGATTATTGGAAAAAAAAAAACTAAGCAAAATGTCCGGTTTAGAAATTAATGTTGAAAAATAAATGTCAAAGTACTATGGCCAAAACTTCAGTATTAGTTGTGGAACTATAAGGAGAGTGATTTAAGGGTCACCGCAAACCGCTTGAGCCTCTCCCTAGTTTTAGTGAATTCAGATTGGGCAGACAAAAAATTAATTGCTCCCATTTCTCTAATTTTTCTTTTAATCACAAGATTTACATAAGTGAGCTCATTAAAACAGTCCTGTCTCAAAGGAAACGTGCCATTTTGTTTAATAATTATAGCACAAAAGGAAAGGTTAATCTGATTATACATAATTGGATAAACAGAACATTTTCAACATCTATGCTAAGTAGTCTTGAATGCTTCTTATAGATACTCCACCAAGTACAATTACTTATGATTTTCAGTAGAAGTTGTTTTTGCACTCAGGCTTTTGAAAGTTAGAGGAGTACAAATAAGCAGCTATCATTTCCAACCTAAGGGCAGAATATCATACTGGAACATGGACAAGGTATTATAAGGGACCTCTTGACTAAAGATTTTGCTACTGCAAAGACACCTGCAAAAGACAAGTCTGGGTTTACTGTTCAGTGATAAAGCATAATTATCTGGCTTCCGTTCTCCAGGGTGTTAAACTGAAAAGCAATGTTTCCTCTATGGTTCATGGTTCGTGTTAACCGGTGTTTCTGTATTAATAACAATGATTATGGGTAACGCTCTTTCTTATGAAATTAAAACTTTCACAGGAACATCATTTGACTCAATGATTTGCATTACTCCCAATACAGAAAGAACACCATTATGGATGCATGCCAAGGCACTCTGCTTTACTGGCTCCCTCCCTGAGTTTGAGAGAGAGATTATTTTTAATTTTGAAGTCCTTTCACTCTTCTCCCACACAACGATCCTTGTCTTGAGTCCCCTGAGATGAATTCTGCAGCCAGAAAAATCCACTAAAATCATTTCATCCCTTTCGCATTTCCCATAATGGTGTTGCTGAGGATGCACATATAACGAAGTAGGACGTGAGAAATGAGGTTCCATTGGCCTACCACCATGCTCATTTGTAAATGAGCTGGTTATATTGGTTTTGGGGAGTAACTCAATTTCCTCAAACTATTCTTCATAAGCTATCCTGATATACTCCGATGTAAGAAAATTTCTCATTACAAAGGATACTTGAAGTTGCCACTCCCATTCACCACTTAATATTTCCTCCTCTGTATTTTGCCAATTCCTTCTGGTTCCCTAGTGATTGTGATGAGAGATTTTACACATAGCTTAATGGCAGAAACTCAGGCTCAATTAAAAGGAAACCAAGTTAAGTAGTCCATTTTTGATGAAAGAAAATGAAAAATGATGAACTCATACAATGGTTAACATAACGCTCTTGGTGAGTACCTTATTTGCATTAATGCTTAGATCAGGGATATTTTTCAAAGTCCAAGTAGTACCATGACATGTTCAGATTTTATTCCATCACATTTCTGTTCTGTTTCATTTACTAACTTTTCTCTTATTCAAAATGGTATCAGTGAAAATGCTTTATTAACCAGAACTTCTAAATTTATTATGTAACAATGCTTTAAAAATCAACTTGAAACACAATACCATGTTTTCAAGTGCCTTCTGAATTATCCAAGAAGTATGTGTACTTTTATTATCTAATTCATTTTATTCAGCGTAACACATAAAAACCCTCTAGGTACTTGACTTTGAAATTTAAGCTTTAAACTTTTCTTAAGGCCTTTAGAGAACTATGTAAGTTCAATTGCTTCTTGCTCCCCAGTGCTACCCAGTTGCAGACCACCTCTTCACCCCTAGGCATTATGTAACATGCATAATGAATATTGAGCTTGCATTGTATCTCTCTTGTTAAAAATAAGCATAGTAGTCATCCCAGACTAGAGGCCTGAAAGCATCTAATTGATATTTTCTTCCCAGCATCATTATTGTCCTGGCAGTTGCCTCTTCTCACTACATGACTTTCTCGTTAAGGATCTACCCATATCTTACCATGTCATTAACCATTATCTAGTACAATGGGTTAGATCTCAATTTTAGGCTGCTCATATGACCTCCAAATTCATATTTTCAATTGCCTATTGGACATGATCATTTAATATCCATTTGATAAGTCAAACTAAAAGGACATAAAATTGAACACCCTTATACTCTCTCATTTAAGTTTTTAAAATATTTTATTTATTTTTGAGAGAGAAAGAGAGACAGTATGAGCAGGGGAGAGGCAGAGAGAGAGGGAGACACAGAATCTGAAGACAGGCCCAGGTTCGAGCCCTACACGGGGCCTTAACCCACGAATCATGAGATCATGACCTGAGCCAAAGTTGGACACTTAACTGACTGAGCCACCCAGGTGACCCTACTCTCTCAATTTAAGAATATATCATGTATGAGTGGACCAAGAAGATGTGGTATATATACACAATGGAGTACTACATGGCAATGAGAAAGAATGAAATATGGCCATTTGTAGGAAAGTGGATGGGCCTCGAGGGTGTCATGCTAAGCGAAATAAGTCAGGCAGAGAAGGACAGACACCATATGTTTGCACTCATAGGTCTAACAGGAGAACAGGAGAAACCTAATGGAGGACCAGGGAGAAGGGAAGAGAAAAAGAGAGTTGGGGAGAGAGAGGGACGTAAAACTTGAGAGACTATTGAATACTGAAAACGAACTGAAGGTTGAAGGGAGAGGGGGGAAAAGAGGTGGTGGTGATGGAGGAGGGCACTTGTGGGGAAGAGCACTGGGTGTTGTATGGAAACTAATCTGACAATAAACTACTTTAAAAAAAAAGATTATATCATGTAGAGTACTGGTTTATATAAAAGCCTGATATATTGCTTAACTGTAACATCCATTCTATTGGTCGTTTACCCTGTGCCAAATAGCAATCTTTTTTTTTAAGTTTTTTAATGTTTATTTTTGAGAGAGAGAGAGAGAGAGAGAGAGGGAGGGAGGGAGGGAGGGAGGGAGGGGCAGGCACAAGACAGGGAGAGGGAGGGGGAGGGAGGGGG
>NC_043702.1:84896677-84951185 GCF_006229205.1 Suricata suricatta | reverse complement strand
TTACAACAGCTTATGAGAAAATGCCTTACATAACTTCATTTTACAGGGATAGCCGAGGCATAGTTGTTAAGTAGCATTCTGAAAGCCATACATATTATACCACTACTTAAACCAGGTAGTTTGACTCTGGAATCACTACATCTTAAACAACTTTAACTTCCTTGCCATAATCAGGAGAACATGAGTCTGAACCCCAATGTCTGCTATTATGGGTAATCAGATTTTCCCCCAGAGTTGATATGAGGAAAACTCCTTATTTAAGGTGATTATCCCCTTCCTACACTACCTGAGACTTATCCAGTTTCAGCACTAAATGTCCCATGTTTTAAGAACCTCCTGAGTCTTGGACAAAACTGGAAGTTAAGACACTCTACATATGGGTAGTGCTTAATCGATTGTTTTTTCTACTCATTCATTTTTTCTAACACTCTGGTAATGCTACTTCTGTTATGTCCTTCCACCAATTTTCTTTATTCCTATAGTTACTCTTTCAGGAAGAATAACTTTATAACTGCCATTTACCCAGTGCTTACTGTGTGGTAGGCACTAATCATTAACTCAAGTGTGATATTTCAAAGATGAGACACAAACTTTGACAAACTGAAGTGTCTCTTCCAGGGCTACACATCTAATAAGTGGTAAAGCAGAAATTGAAAGGAAGTCTGACTACAGATTCCATGTTTTTAAACTTTCTCCATATTTATCATGATTCTGGTGAGCTTATCATAACAGGTCTGTTCTTAAAGCATTTACTGGATACCTAAACAATACAACTGATAACTGGCATTCAAGGCATATTATCACCTGTCCCCAACCTACATTGTCAGCTTCATATTTTTCTTTAATTTAGCAATAATGGATACATGGATGGACCTAGAGGGTATTAAGCCAGGTGAGATAAGTCAGGAACAGAAAGACAAATACCGTATGATTTCTCTTACACAATCCATAAAACAAAGGAACAACAACAAAAACAGACACATAAATATAGAGAGCTCGTGGTTGCCAGAAAAGAGAAGTGAGGAAGGGTGAAATTGGTTAGGAGGGTTAAGAGGTACAAAATTCCAGTTATAAAATAAATAAGTCCTAGTTATGGAAAATACAACATGGAGAATATAGTCAATACTGTAAAATATTGTATAGTGACAGATGATAACTATACTGAGTACAGAATTGTCAAATCACTATGTTGCACACTGGAAACTAATGCCAACTATACTTAAACATTTTAAATTAAAACATGACAACATACATTCAGAAAGTATTCATATTGAAATTTAAGTGTGCTTGAATGAATAAAGTCCAAAATCTTTAAAATAACTCATAATCGTTGATGCTATCAAACTACAATACAGTCTTTTCAAATATGTACTACCTTTCATTCTCAACAGAATACTTATCTTACCCAAAAGATGAGCAATATATTAGGACAATTTCAAGTCTTAATGACTTCAGGCATGCTGTACCTTTTGTCTGGATGTTCTTCCCCAGGTTCATAAAATGTTCACATCCTTCAAGAAGGGCAGATGGCAAGATGCAAAACAGACTACTGTCTCATTCATCTTTGTGTGTTCAGTGCCTATCACCACACAAGGTGTGTAGTAAACTTTGGTAAATACTTCATGAGTTCATCTAAATGAATTGGCTATAGTCATTAAGCAGTGGCGGCCCTGGCTTAAATCCCACAACTCAGTTTCTAGAGTGATGACTTTTCCAGTTGATCGCTTGCTTCCAAGTCTTCTGGAACACTAAAGAAAATAAATTATCCTCCTTGTCCCTCAATTTCTTTCTTTTCTTTTTTTTTTAATTTCAAGCAAACATCGGTTTAATTTGTTTTTATGAACTTTTTAAGTTTTAGTTAATACATAGATCAATTTTCAGGAAAATTCAGTGATTCATCACTTATATACAACACCTAGTGCTTATCCCTAGTGCCCTCGTTAATATCCATCCACCCACCCACCCATCCAGACCATCTCCCACCTCCCTCCATCAACAGTGTTCTCTAAGGTTGAGTCTCTTGTCGTTTGTTTCCCTCTCTTCTATTCTCCCCTCCTTCCCATATGTTCATCTGTTTTGTTTCTTAAATTCCACATGAGTGAAATCACTTGGCATTTGTCTTTCTTGGATTATGCCACTTAGTATAATATATCCTAGATCCAGCCATGTCATTGCAAATGGCAAGATTTCATTCTTTTAGATTGTTCCTCAATTTCTTAAACTGAAAACCATCCTAGCTGATCCCTGGAGTTGTTATGGAAGAAAAGCATTTGAGTACAGAAAACAATGAAATCTTAACAGTTATGATTTTCAATTCTTTGACATTGCTTCCTAACATACCATTAGGCTAAGAAAAGTATGCATTATGTAAAATTTTCATAACCTCAAAAAATTAGGCAACATGCTGGACTACCTCTAAATCCATTATATCAATTATACTAATCTTTAATTCCAAACACTGATTCAATGCATATAATATTGGGTTCTATTCTGTTCTATCAATTTTAATTTCTATGTTAGGCAATAAAGATCATTTATTACTAGAGTTTTAAGTGACTGAGTCATATACTGTATAAATTTAATTTTTCTCTACTTTTCCTATCCCATTATCAACAGACAATAGATTAGCAAAATATAAGCAACAAAAGAATTATAGGAATCAAGTAAATATGGATAAGCCATAAATTATAGGTCTCTGAATATATACCAGCATTGGTAAGATCAGTGCAATTTAAATGTATTTGCATTAGGGGTTCCTGGGTGGCTCCTTTGGTTAAGTGCCCGACTTTGGCTAAAGTCATGATCTTATGGTTCATGGTTCAAGCCCCACATAGGGCTCTATGCTGACAGCTCAAGCCTGGAACCTGCTTTGGCTTGTGTGTGTGTCTCTCTCTCTGCCCCTCCCCCACTTTCACAGTCTCTTTCTCGCTCTCTCAAAAA
Source organism: Suricata suricatta (assembly GCF_006229205.1). Taxonomy (NCBI): domain Eukaryota; kingdom Metazoa; phylum Chordata; class Mammalia; order Carnivora; family Herpestidae; genus Suricata; species Suricata suricatta. The sequence goes on along the minus strand of NC_043702.1, from coordinate 84,948,245 downwards.
ATAAAATTTTAAATGCATTGCATTAATAAAGATATACACACTTTTAGAATGGTGGCAGTTTTGATTACTGGTCACTGTCTCATCTATATCATCACTAGACTTTATCCTAATTGCCATAGGGACAGTGACAAAGGCTAAAAAGGCCAAGAGGTACCAAGGATTGCTCCTTTGTACTCCTCATTCTGAACACTCTAGACACAAAAGATCTTACTATTCATTCTCAACATCCCCACAAATGAGCCATCAAAATCCATTCCTAGACAGGATTTGATACCAATCATCTATACTCTATTATGATAGTACATATTATCATTCCTGGGAATGTTTGCTCTCTAATACTAGAATGTCCTTTTTAAAGGATTTGGGATATCAGAGAAAAATTTTGTCAAGTTCTTGGAGGCACTCCTACAATTACTATAAACACATGGCCATGCATGGAAAGCTATTTGTGTCAGCACTCCTGTTGAAAATATAGATTTCTGTTTGCTTATGTCCTTTAGTGAAATAAATATTTACTCAGTGTCTGCTAAATGCCGTGGATATAGAAATGAACCAAGCTGCAGTGTAGCTATGTTAACAAACATGGGGACCATGTAATCATTATGCAATGAAATGGATGTTATGATAGAGGCAGATATCAATTCCCCTGGAAGTAGAAGAGCCTGGAAGATTTGCTCAACAGGCATTTGAAAGCTAACAAAGTGATATGTATTGTTCTATGTGCCAAATTTTGCACAAAAATTTTATACTAGAAAATAAAGATCCTCCAGCATTTGCTGGAGGTTTTTTTCTTTTTCTCATTTGTAACAATCTTTCTGTGGCCTCAACTAACATTTTTGAAACATTGAAGAGAAGTGTGATCTAACTGGTAGGTTAGTTTAAGCAACTTCCAGCCTGTTATTTGGGAAAGGCTGTTCTCATCTCAGCTATAGTTCTGGTTACAAGTTGGCAGGTATAGATTTTGTAGAGATACTGAGAAAGGACTAATAACTTCTCAAACTACCTATTAGACACCAAGGCTGGAGTTCCTTTTCAGTTTCAGGCTTTACTGACATACTGGGGTGGGAAAAGTATTAAAAAATTATAGGTAAGCTAAGATTGAGTACATTTTCTGAGGCTGGATTTATGGGACAAGATCTGAAAAAAAAAGTGGACAGCCATGCTGCCATCATGGCATGCAGTGGGTTGAGGTGAAGAGTCCTAATAAGAGAATGAGGCAGTGAAAGGCTAGCAGGCAAATTTCTGCAACTTGACTGTTTTCAATAATACTGGCATTGCTTTGGCATCAATAACATTTCTAAAATTCAAATTGAATACTTTTCTTCTTACACCAGTATCACAATCCTCTTTAGCCTATTGGATATTTTTATATTCTTTACTCCTCAGAAAATAAGTCATTTTAAAAAATTTCTCTTCTACATGGTCAAATATAACCAGGTGGATGGATGATGATCACTGAAAAGCTTCTCAAAGTGGGGTGCCTGGGTGACTCATTGGATTGAGTGTCAGATTCATGGTTTTCGGCTTTGGTCATGATCTCCTGGTTCCTGGAATCCAGCCTGCATTGGGTTCTGTGCTGACAGCATGAAACCTGCTTGGAATTCTCTCTCCATGTCCTTCCCCCATGCTCATATGTGCTTGCTCTCATTCTCTTTCAAATGTGCTTGCTTTCATTCTTTAAAAAAAAAAAAAAAAAGAATCTAGAAGGGACACCTCTGTCAGAAAACTCTGATTACCTTTATTTCTCTTAACAAAATACCTTCAATGACTGAAAAGCAAAGAGCAGCTATCCTGTGATAATCACAATAGATTACAGAATCCAGTTGGTTTTTAAGTATGGAAATGTGAAATATTTCAGGACCTGTTTGTTTCATTGAATTGTATCATCTGTTGTTCTAGCTCTAAGAATTTAAATAACTCAGCTCTGAGGCAACCAGAGCAAGAGTCATGAACATTGCAAAAAGATCTATATAATATATACTTATTCTTTTGACAATGAATCTTACTGGCAATTATTTAGCATCCTAGGGTTAGATATAAAAGGAAAACTAAAATATGGCAAAAGTTTCTAGCTCAAGCTGAGAACCACAAATATAGACTATAGAGGATACAGAATTAATCCACAAGTCATCTTTGAATATGGCTACAAACAGGATAATTGGAAATCAATTTGAGAGCTTCACAAAGGTAAGGCTAACTTGATCTAATGATCAATAACCAATAAATTATTAGCAAAGTTAGGAAAATATTTCATTTATTTTTGGTCTTTAAATTTTCTGTTATTTTAACTCCCAGGGTAACCAGGAAAATTTGTATTTTATGCCATATTTACACCTACTCAATCTACTTGACTGTCTTTGCCAGGATGACCTGGGAATTATTCCTAACTTTTCCTCCCTGTTTTTTAGGACAATTACCTGTTAATCATCTAAATTCTACCATCTCTTATGTATTCTTGTTATTTGATCCGGACACTAACACCAATGACAAACTATACTGAAATATTTCAGCACCCAATCTCCTTAGGTGGGCCCTGGCACCACCTACGTATGGTGTGCCAACCTAGCCATAGCAAAAAGTACTATACATCTGACCCTAGCAAACCAACGGCACTCTTTCCAAGGAATATTGGAATTGAAACCAGGAGAGATTAAGTAGCTTGACTAAGCCAGTGATGAATTCTGCTAGTTGGGTTAGTATGACTGCCAAATGTGCAGAAGTAGAGAAAGCCACCCTGCAGAGTAAGATGGATGAAGCAGAAGAGCAGAGAAAAGCACAGACAACAAGTAAGAGGAAGTGAGAGACGGCAAGAGTGAGAGTAAGAGAGCAAGACCCAAACAGAGCAAGTAGCTGCCCCTGCTCTCACCCCTGGCTTTGGGAGACTGCTGTTCTTCATCAAATTCCCTGAAATACCTCAGAAGCTTTAAATAAAATTCCTCGTATCATAGATGTCAAACTTAGGTAATATAAAATCCACAAAATTCTTAGTGATATTCCCAGGCCCCTTTCTCCCAGGCACTGAAGTTCTATTCATGGTTTTCTGATTCTCCCTGAGATTTTTCCCATTCAGATGCCTAAAGACATATTCTTCATTTCACCTTTCCTCCATTTAAAACATACGCCATCCATTACCACAGATAGTTTGATGTGACTTTAAGCCAACTTTACCTGTCTCAAAAGCAGTTACATTTGAATGTAACTGACATATACACACACTCAGAATTTTAGAACTGTGGGAAAAAATGAACTCTAATTAGTTCCTTTGAAATCATAGGCTATATAAAATTGCTTACCACACCCACACAAAAAGTTAAAGCTGCCAAAATCACTTAAAAACCAAATGCATATGGATGGTGTTTATTTTTAATTTATTATAATTAATGTGAAAAGTAACTGTCTCTGGGAATGTTAATTTTCAATATGATGCCAAATGGAACTCAGAAAATTTGTAAACAGAAGGTTTAAGATTCCCGGGCATCATATAGGTGGTTGCTACCCTAAATAACACCTTTTTAATTTAATGAAATGTTATTTAAAAGTGCCAAAACTAAGTTATTATTTACATAATGTATGACTGTACTAAGTGCAAATCATGTTATCTTCAGCACAACAAAGATGGTTATGTTATCTTGAGCAAGCCACCATTAACCTTCTTTTATATATAATTGCTCTCACTTGTAAATGGGAATATCAGGACCTACCTCATTATTATATAATAAAGATTAAGTTAGAAAATCTACATAAATCACATAACGGTCACTTGCCCATAATAAGTGTTGTTAACCATTGTTATTATTACATGTCCTCAAGGTATTATAGAATGCAGACAGGTATTATCATAATTTCATTTGGACATAACAATAAATCTTACTATTAATACTCTCAAATACTTTTCATATCAATAATTTAAAAAAATTCTTTCTAAGAGTCAAAAACAGAGAAGTGATGAGTTCTAAGACGCTGATGTAATCCAGCTTTTAATTGTGAATTTTCTTGATGTCTAAAGACTAGTTTGCAAAATTGCTAAATCATTCTTAAGTTTGTGTATATTTTAAAATATAGTTTCAATCCAATGACAAAGGTATTAGTGAAATAGACATACATTTTATGTAAGTGAACACTTCTTTAAATACTTCTTGGAAGTGCATTTGAGGAAATTGTAGGGCTAATGTTCGGACAATGAGTAAAATATAGCATAATAAATGCTGTATCAGTTAAACAGCACTGTTAATGCCAGGCCAGGTTCAAATTCAATAAAACTCAGATCTAATGTAGAAAGCCTTTTGTGAGCAGTTATTAGTTAAAATGAATTCTTTTATTACCTTAGTAAATTGCCAAATTGCTGGAATAAAGCCACCCAAATAAGATTTAATTTTAAATTGAATAGAATGAGATGTCACAATATAAAAATAGAAAAAGGAATAGATTTCAAATAAATGTATTTATATTCTTATAAATCATTAAGTGAAAATATTTTAGTGATGTATTTATAAATGATAAACATCTTTTACTTGTCATATTCTATTTTTGAAGATCAAGTAAGTTGTCAATTAGTTGATCCTTCTCAGCCAATGTGCCATGTCTTTTCCCATCTTGGCATTATAAGCTCTAGAGATTTGGGGTCCAAACGTTATTAAGTCATGAGGATTTCCTGATTTGCTATCTTCAACACTGAGCAGTAAGATTTGTCAGTGGAATACTAGAGCCTGTTTATGGCCACTGTCAATCCAAGCTTCCTCCAGTTTCTTTTCCTCCTTCTTTGGTCTGCAAGCACCACTGGGAAGTTATGGAGTCACCAAAGATGTGAATAGTTGAGAGAAAGCACGATAAAATTTAGAATAAAAGTAGCTCAGCACTCCACGTGAATAACTACAGTAGGTATATGTGAACTTTGTGATTTGCATCTGTTTCACCCGTTATATTTGGAAGCACTAAATTAAACAACATGAAAAATTGTTCCTAATAGGCATTTGTTGGAGATGTTAGATTGAGGAATGTTATTGCTATCACCACTATTCAAACCACAATGTACTGTCTTAATAAGTCGCGCTGCTTCCTTTGCTTTAAGGACATTAAAAAAAAATCTAGAAGGAGCTTATCTCCCTAGGCAGTTCAGTTCTATTGTATTTATTTAGATTTTAAAAGCTCATATTAAAAACTAAAATGGGTTGGGGTGTCTGGGTGGCTCAGTTTGTTAGGCATCAGATTCTGGATTTGGGCTTGGGTCATGGTCTTGCAGCTCATGGGTTCTTGCCCCCTGTTGACAGCACAGAGCCTGCCAGGGATTCTCTCTCTCCCTGTCTCTGCCTCCTGCCCCTCATAATACATTAGCTGTTTTTGTTTTTGTTTTCTTAAAGTAAAATGGCTTATTTTCTAATTCTTATTTTTTGATCTGAATATACCTATTTATTTATAATTTTTTCCCCAAAGAATTGTTCATGTTTTAGCTTCTGGATTCAGATGACTTTCTGCAGGCAGAAACTTAGAAACCACCCATGAGATGGCAGGAAGCTGCACTGTGAGCAGGGATCAGAGTTGGAACAAAGTGAGGACTGTCAGTCAGGCAAAATAGGAGAAAGCACAAACCACCTAGAATATTAGCAGTGGATGAAATGCAGGCCTGCTTCCCTAGATCAAAATAAAGCTAGAAATACACAATAGTGTGACGGGTTCAGATGTATGAGAAAGAAGGGATTAAAAACCAAGATACAGACAGATAAGCAACAACAACAACATCAAAAAAGTTAACTTAGAGAGGCAGCTAGAAGTCTCCACAAACGAATAATTCCAAGATAGCCAAAGCATTTTGATTATGATTTTTGTTCTATGCCTTTTAAAAAATAATTCTTCACTAATAGCTTCAGTGCAATAGAGAATATTGAATTCACGTGACCCTAGTTTGCTTCTGGAATCACACTCTTTGTAATAGTGACCAAAGTGGACAAGTAGATTATTTCAGAAATATCTGTGTTTGCCTCACAATGAATAAAGTTACCAATTCCCATGCTTTTTTACTTTATAAGCAAACGGTCTACCTCAGATAATACTGCAATAGAAAACTAGTTTTTGCTTCAAAGACAGGAATTGCCCAAAAAAGCTTACTAACAAGGTGGAAAGTTTGCTGTGTGTATGGGGGTGCAGAGCTAGCCAGGAATTATTTGTTTGAGAGTCAAAGCCAACTAGTAGAACTTAGGAGCTCACTTCTGGTGATGGCGATCTAGGTTAGGATTACACATGATCCATCAACCAATGCTGATAAAGCACACATCTCTGGGGTAGAACGCAGAATAATAAAAGAAGGTCAGAAGGTTCTCTGTAACCTTGCAAAAGCCAACACTTTTTTTTTTTTAACACTTCTCAGATCACCCTCTCACCAGAGAACGGTGTTTCTGCATTCAGCACAGAGCTATAAAGGGGATTAGAAGCACTCCTTAAAATGTTCAACAGCCTCAGCAGCAAAATTGTAGTGCTTAAGTCCTGTAATTTGGAGAACAGGTATTTTTATGCCATAGCAAGCTTTATATTTTATTTCACTTTTGAGAGTCACAGATGCTAGTGTTTTAATGAAAATTTCTTTTGCAAAAGTGACAATATGTATGTTCCCCCCCCCCCCCGCCTCTCTCCAGGGAAAGGACTCTGTTTTAGTGCTAGAACTCCAGTATGGATAGGATATTTAGTGAGAAATCCATCATTTAGACTAGTAAAGGAGAGTTTCAGGAAGAATCAAGAGGAAAATAAACTATATCAGCAACAAAGTGTTAGGTTGCAATTTAAGGTGATCAGCTAACAGGAACTTGCTTGAAAGAAAGGCTACTGCTCTGCATGTTTTTGTCATTTGCAAAAATTAAAAAATCTACCAAAGCCAAGTGGTTTTGGCCGCCTGCAACCTTTCTATAGCATGCTGTGCTCAGTTATGTTCAGTGACTAAAAGCAATAATGTTTTGATTCGAGACTAATATGTCTAGCTCTGCAATTGATTGTAAGGCACTTTATGAGACAGTCTGAAATCCTTCCTGTGTCTACTAGTCTTGATGAGCTCTTTAGCAAAATAAATTAGCAATTTTGAAGCTTTTCCTCCCTACTTTCCTACTGCCAAGACTTTCTAAATAAACCCTCTGTATTTTCTCCCCCAGCGTGATTCACAGGTGGGGTTGCAATTCAGAGTTGCTGGTGTTTAATTTAGGTTTAGGTGTTTAGGTGCTCATGCAGTTCTCAGCAATATCTTCTCATTTGTACTTGCTTGACCCGATTTAATTCCATTTTTATTTTCTTAAAGCTCAGAGGTAGGCTATAAAGGGCAAAAATTAATCTCTGACCACCACAACCTCAAAGGACCTTTTCTATCTTAATAGCCCAGAAAGCAATTTTCTCTCAAGTAATTTGTAACTATTTATTAACTAAATATTATTATTATTCTGGACTAAGACAATCTTTTACTTTTTGAGTTTCTGAAAAGTCAAATGTGATGGGATAGGTAAGACTAGTGTACTTGAATGATTGCTGTTTTGTCAAATACTGCTGTTGATGGTGGAAAATACAGATTTTTCTCTAGACCATTTCACGCTGCTCAGTGGTGCTGAATTGACTGACCCAGTGGCAGAACCCCTGTGGTATTCAAATAGCAGGTGCCACACTTAGTGGCAGCATCAGCTCATGCCACCTTGGCTTGCCAATATAACTCAGTGTATGTTAAATGGAAACAGCAGTTAAAGCTGATTCAATCTAGGGCCACTTTTCAGAGACTGTCAATAAAGGAGTGCACGGATGCTAAATGTCACCTTGGTTTAGGACTGAGGACAGCTGCTCTAAAGGAGATGCTGATCAACACATTTGCCCCCAGGTCCGGGGACAGGTATCTAAATTCAATTCACTTTTGGCATAGTTGTATACTATTAATTATAAGCCAAAGAATATAGTCTAAGGTAAATATTGGAAATGAGTGATCTCTAAATAAGTAAAGGTTTTGAAGAAAGGAAATAATCATGGCCAATTTCAAAATAAGCAAAGCCTTTAAAGAAAGGATATAATCATGGCTAGTGTTAAAACAAAGGGATGACTGACCTGGCTGCTTCTAGGAGACATGAGGGACAGTTTTTAATGTCTTTGGAACACCATTTAAGTGCACCTAAGATTAAAGAAGATGTGCGGGGGGGGTGGGGTATGGAAGGAAGTTAGAGAAATCTCTGCTGATGTTATCATCCCTGTTAGGGCTATGCATAGGAAATGGACACTGTGACCAAGGAAGTGTACAGAGAGACAGTCTCAGAATTATCGGAGCTTGTAAGTCATAAGCCCAGCTATGCAGCTTGGGGGTAGGGCTGAATGGTCAGAGGGCAGAGTGTTACCGAATGTTCCTGCGGTGTGCGGATAAAAGGAGAAACCAGGCACCACTGGCCACAAACTTCCAAACCGCTGAGGGCCAGTTCTCCTTTTCCTCCCTTTACCTCAGGCTGATGGACTTTTTAATGCCCCATCTCTCTGGCTTTCTACTTAGTTGACTTTCTTTGGATGTAGCTTAACCCAGGCATCTCAGATACACGTTCACCTAATGTGTTCAGACTAGTGCCTGGCACTAAGTACATACAGTCAAAAGGGGAATAAACTCTTCGTGGCCTCAGTCTCAGATTCCATGTAGGGATGATCTTGCACGCCTGTACCACTTCTAACATTTGTGACCATTTTATCTGTGCCCTCAGGTACTCAATGACATTTATGGAAACATTTTTTCAACCTCCTGGTGTGGGCTAAAACTTGGGATCCAAAGCCCAGAGTTGTGGAAAAGAAATGCCCCAAATGCCACAACTGTGTTGTATCTCTGTAGACCGGAGATAAGAGAAAAGTTGTAGTGATGATCTCTGTAGACCAGAGATAAGAGAAAAGACATTTCTTCTGATATTCAAAACATCAGTCTGGGTAGAAGTTATCTTCCAGCAGAGCAGAGGAATAGTAGAGTGACCCATAACGAGAAATGGTCAAATATTTCACACTGTGTTAGTTACCTCTAGAAAGAGGTGAATTTCGTCAATGACTTAAAGACAAAATAGTTTTAGAAATTTCAATACAACAGAAAAAAAGTACTGAGTGTTTCGCCTAGGGGACTAAAGAAATTAAGACAATTTTAATGGAATTTCAAAAATAAATTTAATTTAAAAAAGATAAACTTTCCTTTTTCCAAGATTTTCTGTAGTTTTTGAGTGTCAGCCACCCTTGCAAAATATTACCTCAGTAATAATACTATTACTTCTAACATTATATCTAGTGGTACAAGGACATACAGGGACAATTGGAGGAGTTAAGTAGTTTTTAAAGCAGATTTAAGGGCAAAAGTTTACTGACCTTAACCTAATCCCACCTTACTCTTTGGTCTGTTTCTTGTCACTCTTTGATTTTAGTGTAGTGTTTTGAAAATTCATCTACCTCCCCAATGATTCTGTGTCAAGGGAAAGCATTGGAACATAAGAAACTAGGTGAGCTGGGAACATGCAACAGGGTTCCAATGCAGCAGCTGGCTAACCGTAAGGTCTCAGACCAGTCACTTTGCTCCTGTGGGCTTTGCTCATTCATTAAAGGCTAAGTAAGGACCATGCCAATGTTTTCAAGCATATTAGGAAGACCATGGTATAAGAGATCTGGTGATTTCAGAAGGAAGAAAAAAAAATAACTAAACCAAAAATAACTGAATAAATTAAAGACACATTCTTTAAGATCTCACATAAAACTTATATTTACCTCCACAATATACTGGTGTATGGAAAAAAAGGGTTTCATATAGCTTCTATAGAAAACAAACAAAACCCTGAGATCACCCCCCACCCCCACTCCCCCCAATGCTGAACAAGTAATTTTAGAGAATCGTCCTAGAGGAAAGAGAGCTATTACCATAATCAGGTCAGGGTTAAGATAAATTCTGTACTCTTCTTTGTAGTGCATTTTTTAGAACCTTGGTTTACACACATGTGTGGATATAGGCAGCAGCAGTGCATTTTTAAAAATTGTGTTGTAAACTATGTCACTGCAGAGAGATGATTTGAATAGAGGAAAAAATGTATGGTCGAACATTTCTAGAACTACTGTTTTTGGCAATTTTAAGCTCTTTCTTACTGAATGGTAAGATTGCTTATTATTCAGTGGACATAAAATGTCTCCAATCTATCACCCTATACTTTTTACTGCTCCTTTTATTAAGTTTTTCATCCAAAGGCTCTTTTTTTCCAATGTAGAAAGATGGCTAATTATATTCTTCCCTATTTTCACATCATTGCTAACCCTAATCACATGCAAATGGCTAGTGTCCTGTACCTTAGAATATACATGACTTCATCACCTAGTGCTCAAGCTTCATTCCCACTGTTGTCTGTCATTATCACAACGTTTGGCTTCAAGTTGTTGATTTATTTGTAGTTGGCTTGAAAGAATATTTACCAAATGAGCCAGTTTTTATCATGAACTATAAATTTGTTGATTTAGGGTTGTAAATACTTATATTCCTCCCTTCTCCCATATGCAGAGTAATAAATCAATAGGGAGTTGCAAGACTGTTTTCAGTATATTTCTCTTGCTTGGTAATTCATATCCGTGAACTTACACATTTTAATTATTGCATTAAGATCATTGAAAAATAATCAAGTGGATACTCTTTTGACACATTCTCTCCAATGAGACTACATTAGTTGTTCAGGCATTCAGCGTGTAGACTGGCTATCACTCCCAGAATTTTCCTTCTGATAAAAATTGTACCTATTTATATACAAGGTTACACTATCTTTAGTTAACATCATTCTTATAAAAAAATCTACTTGAATATTTTATCAGACTCCTAAGTTATTTTGATCATAAAGACAAATTTGTGAAACTGTTAACTTCTACACTGTCATTGCTCTAAGATAAAGCATGAAATTAACCTAAGAGGCACATTAATATACATTCTTTGGTTGTGTTGCTTGAAAGAATTTTTTTAAGCTTAGCTGCCCATTTTTTTTATTCCAATTCCAATTTACTCCAATTCAATTCAATCATGTACATTGAATCTACCCATACTCCACATTTATCTATTATACCTCACAACCCAAGAGGATGCTGAAACTAATTGTAGATGAATCTTCAAGGGTACGCTTCTTATTAAGGTTTTATCATGTTTATTTACCAAAACAATTGTCTTATGCTTTTAATCCAAAATTTGCATAATTAACTTTTAAAACATGACAAAATAATCTATCATGTCATTACAACTCTTATATTTTATTCTTAAATAAGTTTCCAAGTACTCCTACCTTTGGATAAATAGTTGTTACTTAGTATTCATTTACTAATAATGATGGAGTTAGTGCTATCAGGTTCCTAATGGTCAGGCAGACTATAAAAAGCCCCCAGAACAAGACCAAAATAAGTTAGAGTCCTTTAAGATATTTTCTGTACGTCAATATGTTGCATATTTTTATTAAAATCTTAAAATTATTATTTTTAATCTGGATTAATGTATACCACTTAATATAAAACTCTTTTTCCATTTTAGATAATACAGTTTAGAGAGAATTCTTAGAAATAGAATTTTTCCCCTTAAAGTCAGAGAAGTTCATTCTTCAGGAAAAGTAAGCAAAACTATATATGTGCTCAAAATAAACTACCTGGAAAAACTATGATGAAAACACTGGACTGATTTGAGATTACCAAATTTTCTTGGTTGCAATTTGTGAAAATTTGCTGATGTAGTCTAAAATACCCTACTTGCTCAAAAAGTGTACAGCTGTCTGCTGAGTCAACCGCATCTTCCATCCAGACCATCAAAACAACCACCAAAACAGACTTGCCATTTTTCTGTTTCAGCGGACCAGCCACAGTCCCTAGTGAGCTGGAGCCTTGAGGAACCTACTCCTGTGGTTTTATTTCCATAAAAAATATCTCCCTCTAATCTTTAGGTAAAACTCAAGTTTCTGGAGAATACCCAGATGTCTCCTGTAGGTTGTACAACTATTAGACACCCTTGGAGCCTACTTATTTCCAGCACATAAGTACAAGTGATTCATACTTAACTGATGGTGTGTGTGTTAGTGATCTCTATCACTTTCTCTTTAGAGCGATGCATGCTCATCATAACTGGTAAAAACAATGTAAAAAACATAATACATGTTGTACAGATGCAAGTTTTCTTAACTCTTTGGGTTCCTTCGAATATAACTGTAATTAAGAAATATTCTCCAGAATCATTTGTAAAAAGTTTCCCTACAAAAAATGAAGTATTTATTCATAAACACAGACTAAATAGAAAAGGTAGACTAAATAGAGATTGGGATAACTTTATGCCTCTTTTATATGAAGGGTAACCTTGATTTTTTTTTCAATTTATTTTTAAAGTGGTTTCTTAAAAGTATTATTTGAATTGCCTGCTGAAAAATATATTGATAAATGATAGGACTCTCTAAATCTTCTGTAGAGAGAACTTTTTTTTTTCTCCCAGAATTGTATTTCATGACCTATTATTGTCTCTCTTTAAATTATCACCTTCAGGCCATCCAGAACATTTCCTAATGGATTAATAAAATATTCAGGCCATCCAGAAAATTTCCTAATGGACTAAAATCTGAATGAGCACTAGAAGCAAACGAAAATACACCCCCACCATCTCCACCACATTCTCACACCATCCACTTACAATTCACCCAAAGTGTCAAAAGGCATCAGGCCAAGTGACACAGTAAGTTTATCTTCATAAAGTCTCCAGTTAAGTTTTCAGGACAGGCAAAAATTTAAAAAATTCAAATCATGACTAGAAAGATTCACTATTTATAGGACTTTTACCAAATAAGTAAAAAATATATATAAATCTGTATCTTTATGTTTTGGTATTATGGAAACAGCATTAAATATGTTACAGGATAAGACATGTTTTATGAAATTGAACAGCATGTATCTTAATGGTTTTTCCTTAATCAACCCATGGACACATAGTAACAGAACTACCTAGGACTGTTCATCCACCTTAAAAATTAGATAAAACTACCTTTCACCTTTATTTGGAAAGGCCATGTTTTTTACATAAATGACTTTTTAGAAGCTTTGATTTGCAGGGGTGTCTGGGTGGCTCAGTCAGTTAGGCATTTAACTTTCAATTTCAGCTCAAATCATAATCTCACGGTTCCTGGAGTCAAGGCCTACATCTGTCTCTGCACTGACAGCACGGATCCTGGTTTGGGTTCTCTCTCCCTCTCTCTCTGCCCCCTACCCTGCTTGTGTACTCTCTCAAAATAAATAAGTAAACTTAAAAAAAAAAGAAAAAAGAATCTTTAATTTGTTATAATTTCTAGCACCATATAATTCAGGGTAAAAGTGGGCAAGCCAAAATTCAGGAATTGAATCTTTATGTATCAAAGGCATGTAAAACTTAGAAGACCAAAAATAAGAATATTGAAAAGAAATTTTTCATTATACAACATCATTCAACACTTATCTAGTGCCTGCTCTGTGCCAGACAACACCTAAAACTAATAATTATAATGTAGATAATGTCTAAAACTGAGAGAGGAACATCCCATGTCTAGTGAATTTGGTCAAAGTCACATCCTTTAAGCCTGAAAACCTAAGGCAGATACTTTTGCTCTAGTGGCTGTGGTAAGACGAAATATACAGTATCTTTTCTTCTTAAACACAAACACACACACACACACACACACACAGAGAACAAAACACCATCCTCAAATATATTTATCAGGAGGAAATGAAGATGCTGGGAAATATTTAATTCTTAAACATATAGGACATATATTAAGAAATCCAAAAAGTATACCAAAATAAGATTGGAAAGCAAGAATGAGGAGCAGTGAGATGGAAAGAAAATTTCTGATTTGGAAACAGTCATAGCATTCAGGCTATCAAATGTCTCCAGTGTAGTTCATTTTTCCTTCTAACCATTTTTTTAGTTAAGAGAAACTGTTTTCCCTAAGTATCCAAGAAAGTCAGGGACAAGAAAATAAATCAGGAAATGGGGAGATGTGAATGACTGCATGGGTTAAGTAAAAATGAGCCTTAAAATTAAATTCTCCCCCTTTCTTAAAGAGTTGAAAGCTGAAATAGAAAGTATGAGGGACTTTTGACATCTGATATAGTGCCAGAGTAAAAATGTCCGGGATAAGGTAGAGCAAGTATCTTTCAAACTAGATAAAGATATTGGATTGAGTTCCTTAGAACTGGAGGTAAAGGAATATTTAGATAAGAAATAATGGTGCCTGGGTGGCTCAGTCTGGTTAAGCATCTGATTTTGGCCAGGCCATGATCTCATGGTTCATGGGTTGAAGCCCCGCATCAGACTTTGTGCTGACAACCAGAGCCTGGAGCTTGCTTCAGATTCTGTGTCTCTCTCACTCTCTACCCATGCCCCACTCATGCTGTTTCTGTCTCAGTAATAAACAAACATTAAAAAAAGTAAAAAAAAAAAAAAAAAAAAAGAAATAATGGATAAAGCCTAAGAACTAATGAGAGCTTTAAGGTAGATTCTATTTTTAGTAAGGTCTTAATATTGACTTGTAATTGTGGACCGGTTAATGGCATTTAGTAATATGAAGAATATAGAAGGTTCTTTGATTTAAAAAAAAAACTGTATTTTAATAATATATACAGTTAAGCAAGAAATTATGCAAAAAGTACCACTAATGGGTTCCTTAATGGGAATACAATTCTTGGAAAAGTATTCAAATTTCAGGCAAAGGACCTAAAAACTTGAAGTGATTCAAGGAATTGTAACACTGAAAACTCAAATTTATGTGTATAATGCATAAATGTATAAAACTATAAATTCTTTCCTGTATTTTTTTTCATTTAACATTCAAGGACAAGCAAGTTAGTAGAAAGAGGGGAAAATGATAAAAGGAGTGAGTTTCAGTTTAATTTAGATTGACTATTTTGTGTTCAGCAAAATATTCTGATTTTTAAAAATATGCTTTTGAAAATGTGCTTCTGTACCCCCACTTCAGAAGGGCCCTTCCTTTAAATTAAAAATTGAATTAAGATATTAAAACTACTGATTTTAAACCAATTATATTTCTACACAGGATAGGAAGATAATCCCCAGCTACAGAAACTCTCCTCCATGCCTCCCTGTGGCATTTTAGATCTACTCGTAGTAAGAAAGAAAAAATGAAATACAGTTTAAGAACAGTTATGAAGAAAACTTGACACATGTATCCTAAAATTCATCCCTAAGTTGAAGTAACTGGAAATTCTCAAACTTGAGTTACCCTTTTAGATATATTAGTACATATAAGTCGGAGTTGGCACTGTTGGCACCACTGGTTAAAAACACAAAAACAAACAAGAATACCCTGCAAATTAGTGATAGTCAATCTTAAGACATTTTTTCTATGGGGTTGAATTTAAGGGGTTTTTTTTTTTTTTGGTTTGTTTTTTGTTTGTGTTGATTTTATTTTTTTAAACTACAAATCAGCCTTTCAAGAATAAACTTAGTTCCTCCAAATTTTAGGAGAAATCTTGTGAATTGCCATGCCATTGTCTTAATGAGTATCCAAGTAGTAAACTATTCATTGTAAAATGCTAGTTAAATGGTCATCAGGGATCAGAATGGTAAATATTTCAGAAGTATAATTCATCAAGAGAAAATGCTCATTAAAGTTCTTAAAGTGTAGTGATTAAACTTGCAACAAGTAACGATAAGGAATAATTTTTAAATTTTTTAATGGTTATTTTGAGACCAAGCACCTGTATGTGGCAAGCCAGTGGAGGGACAGAGACAGGGACAGAGAAGCCTAAGCAGGTGCCACACTGTCAGTACAGAGCCCTATCTCCCAAGCTGTGAGATCATGACCTGACTGGGTCACTTAACCAGCTGAGCCACCCAGGTGCCCCAAGAAGATTTTTGAATTTTATTAGCGCTAATGGTGATCTTGCAAGTTGGTAAATAAGATTAAAAAAAAAAAAAGAGGAAGTCTGGAATACAGACAAAAATATAGTCTCTTTTATTGTGATGATACAGAAAATGATTTAGAAAGGGTCTTTTCCTTTGTGCTTTTTAAAATTATTTTACTTCTAGAGATTTAGTCTAATGGAAAATTTGATAAAACAAGGAATTTAGGCTCTGGCATCCACTTACCTGATTTTGAATTTTAACTACTTTACTTTCGAAGTATTTGGCATTGATTAATTTGTAAACTACAATGTCATTATTTCTTATCTATAATGTTTCCTCATGTATAGCAAGAAGATTTTAATTCTTATTTTGCAAACTGAAGAAACTATGTAAACTAAGAACTACATTTATAAAATTCTGTCCTAACTCATAATAGGTAGGGTCAATAAATCAATAAAAGTTATTGCTCTTCTATACACAAGTTACAACTTATGATAAATTGTCTAAAACAAGTACGACTTCCATAAAATAAAATAGTTGTTAAAAATCATGTCAGAGAAAAAAAATCTGAATGGCACAGAAATATATTCATGATATATTGTCAGGTAAAAAATGGTATAAGATGGAGCTATTGTATGATCCCACAACCATTTTTATTTTTAAAAAATTTTTATGGTTTATTTATTTTTGAGACAGAGACAGAGCATGAGTTGGGTGGGGCAGAGAGACAGAGAGAGAGAGACAGACAGACAGACAGACAGAATCTGAAACAGGGTTCAGGCTCTGAGCTGTCAGCATGGAACCTGATGCAGGGCTTGAACACCCAAATCGTGAGATCATGACCTGAGTTGAAGTAGGACGCTTAACTGACTGAGCCGCCCATGCGCCCCCCCACAATCATTTTAAAAACTATGAATAAATATACGTTCAATTGAAGAGATAGGAACTAAAAGTATTATTTTTTCTGGGTAAAGGGATGTGAAATTTTTTCCTTGATTTTCCAAATCATACTTCAAACATTTTACTTTTGTAACAAGAATATATAGTAAGTGCAATTTTTTAAAATAGATTTCTGAACTATTAGGTTCTGTATAGTATTCTTCATAGGGAACATGTTAGTTGGTTAATTTGGAAATATCTGTGAAGTTATAGTAAGTTGGGGTAACAGGTGATGTTAAATGCTAAAATCTATTTCAAACATCATTAGAAGAACAAGCGTGGAAATCACTCCTCAGTAACATTAATCCTTAGATTAATGAATACATGTTATAGAAGAACCCAGAGAATATTGGAATCAAAAGAAATAAAGTAATATGGCTTATGAAAAAAATCCAACCAGTCAAATTCAACAATTTTTTCCTCTAAAGTTCTAAGAGAATTAGTGGATAATAGGAAGAGTTAAAGCATGTGATGGGATAACTTATGGGGTTTGTTCATAGAATTGATTCAAAGTTCTCTACCTGATAAGCTGAAGACGGAAAATAAGAATACGTGAAAACGTTTTGAAAAATGGAGAATTATTTGGTGAACTGGCATGTACTATACATTGTCTGATTTCGTATTTGTATTTGTGATCTAAAACTGGGGAATAAGTAGTACATTTATAAAAAGCATAGTTTACACTAATTTGAAAAGACTTAAAACTGACAGAAGAAAAAATGTTACTCCTACAAAACCAGTAATATACAAAGAGAATTGAATGACCTCATGTGTTGCTTTCAAAAGGAAGCAGAGAAAAGCAATCATGAGAAAAAAATGGCTTAGCTTAGACAAAGGTAATAGCTGTCAATAGGTAATTACTGTATGAACCACACCTGCACAGACCCATCAATACTTAGATTGCTCCTATGAGGTGGGTTTTACTCTCTCCATTCTATTGATGAGGACCCTGAGGAACAGAGAGGTTATATAATTGGCCCAAGGTCACACAGTTAGAGGGAGAGACAAACTCCGGTCTCCCTGGAATATCTCTTATATCAAAGTTCTAAAGTTCCCTGCACCATGAACAGTAATTGGACACAGGTTTGCAGTAGGACTCACCACCTGACCTGCCTACCACTTTTCAACCTTTCCAGTACAACTGAGGAGCTTTATTGACTGAAATAACATGATTTAAAGAGACTGACGTAGAATTGGGATTTCAGTCCTGGTAATTCTACCTACAAGATGTGTGGTCTTGGTCAAACCACTTAATTAAAATCTAGTGTCAAGTTTCTCGGTCCTCAAAGTAAAACAAAACAAAATAAAACAAAAAAAGGATAATTTCTACTCTTCTTTCCAGGTCTAATATGTGATTCTCATCTCGAAGCCATTACTTTGTGTGTCTTTAAGCAACCTTTAAAATGTATTCTAACTCCTGGTGAAGGGTTATAAAAGAAAAGAAAAAAAAAGTTCTGAATTGAATCTGACAAGACGCTATGATGTGGGCTGTCCACAGAGACTCCTCACCTGGCGCAAAAACTACCAAGTGGTCCTAGTAAGAGAGGCTTGAAGGGGAGGAGCGTTGCACTTTTTCTTCTTCTTGTCTTTTTCTATTTTGAAACTTCTACTCTATGATTTTCTCCTGGAAAGCAGTACTTTTAGAACTATAATAGGGGAAAGAAAAAGCCCATATTCTAGAGAATAGTAGTATTTTCCAAGAGATGTAACACAGCTTCTGAAGGTGGCATAGCTGGGAGAAAAATCTTAGGAAGAGGAACTTGCAAAGAAGAGTGTACAGAGAAAGGAGGTAGGAGCTTGTAAGATAAGGTCACCTCAGCTGCCCTGTGCCTCTCTGTCTAGTATTGTGTTCAAGATGAAGATTCTCACTCACTCTTCAAAAGGGCTAGAATATGAGGCAAGAGCTGGGGCAACTGCCTGCACCTCCCGCTTTGTTCTGCGGGGTGTCAGTCCCCTGGGCATGATCGTGCCCTCCAAGTGGAAGCCTGCCCAGAGTTGGGAGCCTCCACAAGGTTGTAAGAAAAGAAAGAACGCCTAGGGAATTATTATGGTTTTCTTTTCTTTTTTTTTTTTTCCTTTTCCCTCCCCCCAGCAAGCAGACATCCAAGCCTCTGAAGAAGAATGATAAAATCCAAGTTAAGCTAATTGTTTCTATTGCCCTAAAGTTAAGAAAAACTACAGACAGAAAACTATGGAAGTAAATCAGAGAGACTTAAAAGTTATTCCTGAAATTTGACTTTTGTATCCACTTGCTACTCAGAAGTTATTTTGACAGTAGCAATGCAAAGCAGTGAGAAGCAAATTCAATACTTCTGGCGTCTCGCTAGCATCACTATTAAAAGGCCATTTGTGGTCACGGTTTTAAATTCACATTTGAAATATTGTTGACATACCATTTTTTATTTCTGTTTAGTCTGGAAAGATCTCTGTTCCCATAGGCTGTTGGGAAGCAACTTCCTTGATTGACTATCTGCTTTCTCAGACAACACTTAGCTTAAGAAGTGTTTTCTTTACTTCTAGTCCTTTAAAAAATCATTTCTCTAAATAAATAGGTAAATAAGTAAATAAATAAGTAAATAAAATATCAGTTCTCTTCCTGCCTCCCTTCTATCTGAATTTTCTGGGAAGGGGATGCCAGGAGTACTGTGTCTGCCAACAGGTGGCCAGACACTAGATCAGTTGCTCTCAATAAGCAAGGCCCCATCTGCTAGCTGGTGTCTCCATGTGTTCGTTCTGTTTATTATAGCAGCTGAGCCTCAAACCGGTTTCTTTGTGGGATTCAGGCAGATGCTTAACAAGGTGAGCCAAAGGGAGTCTGGCCATTAGGAGATGTGTTAAGATGGCCTCAGCTGGAATCACTTTTTCTTATGTTTTTCAAGTGCCTGCCTACAGCTTCCCCTGATAGCCTACCACAGGACTTCATTGGGGCATCACCTAGACATAGGGATGACACTTGATACTTTAAACCAAAATCCTTACATCATACTTTTTTTTAGGCTTTGTATCTTGAGTTTAAAAATGTTTGGCTATTGTCAACATTGCAGCTTAAGCATAATTAGTTTTGAAGGAGAGTCCTTAATACAGAGACTTTGAAGATAATCACATCTTACCAAGGTAAGCCAATTTAAGTTTAAGTTTAAATATTGTATAAAGAAATCTTGAATCAGAAATCCTACATCAAAGGGTTAAATGTACATTAGTGTTTGTGTAGTCTCAGGATGTGTTTTCCTTGGTAAGCAATAATACTTCAAAATAAGTGTGACAGGGAAACTCAAGGGAGAGAAATTCACATTTTGTAAAGGGCCTTGTGTAGACTAGCCTTTGCCAACCTTAAAATAATGATCTAGACTACTTGTATATTTTATCTTAGGTTCAGACATTTTCTTAAAATGAACTTCCATTTCAAAAAGTTCTTCAAGCACATTTTATTCTCTTCATTTTCTATTCTTATTCTGTTCATGCTTGGTGGAATAAGATGATGGGGAAAAACAACCCTCTTTCTATAGAAAAATCATTAGAAATTCCTCATGTGGGATCCAATCCAGTAAGAGCCTGATAACTAGCAAAGAACGGAGTAGGTCCAAGTCCTGTTCTTTCACAGAATAAGCAGAAAGGTCTGGAAGAGGGGGTGTGTTAAATAAAAGCATTTTTTTAAATTGAGGTTTGAAGTCTAGGGGCCCCTCCCAGCAGACACAAAGGCAAAACTGTCTCAGGGAACCGTGGGAGGGCATTTGAAAAACATGTGAAGAGCAATTTCCAGCTGAGCCAATTTTTGTCTAACATCACGGGGCTTGGCCAGTTTGGCTCTCCTAGTAGCATCTGAAGCCCAAGGAGCACAGCCTCAGTCTCAGCCACCATGCTGTGAGGAGATGTGGAACAGGGAGCCTGGTGTCCAGATGGGAGAGTCTTCTAATTGTCTGAGTGGGAACCGGGGTCTGGGCACAGAATGTCAGACATATCCTTGCTGGCATCATCATTACTGATTCATGCTGCACAAGGAGTACTGAGGAGCTGCCAAGGGAAGAAGCGGAGCCGTCCGCAGATTTGAATCATATCCGAACACCAGGGAGGAAAAGGAAGAAAGTGCTTTCCTTGCTAAAGTACTTGGAAATGCTGATTTAACTCACTTAATGTCATAATATGTACTTCCTTACCCATGGTTTAAATTTACTCCTTTTTTATCTTTTCCAAATTGGATAGTTCTAGTTTTCTTCTGTCCCTCCATCCACAACTGGCTATTATGCCTATAAAAAATTTTATAGGTACAATGTGTGCCTGAAAATGTAAATCCAGCCATAACCACTACCACTAAATACAGCTGAGTCAAAGGAAACTTCTGTTCCATTATTAAGGGTGATTTTAAAGGTGATTTATATATGAGTTATGCAATTTTTAGATTCAGAAATTATCTTATCCATAGCTGGCTCCTTACGTTCAGTCACATGAGCTGAAGTGGACACTCCATTCCCAAACATCAAGCTGAGGACACCTCAATCTGCACACATGGTTTCATGTGGGGAAACCTTCTGGTTTTCCTATGGATAAGGACTTCTTTTTGATATGCAAATTCTTCTGGAAGGGGTCAAGCATTAAACTAGAAGCTAATAACCTGTCAGGAGTCAGGAAATAACTTGAACTCAAGAACCAGATAAAGTGTAGGCATCCCCAGGGGTGCCTGGGTGGCTCAGTCGGTTGAGCATCTGGCTTTGGCTCAGGTCATGATCTTGTGGTTCTTGGGTTCAGGCCCTGCGTCGGGCTCTGTGCTGGAGCCTGTCTTCAGATTTTGTGTCTCCTTCTCTCTCTGACCCTCCCCTGCACATGCTCTTTCTCAAAAATAAATAAAACATTAAAGAAATTTTTTTTTTAAATAGTGTAGGCATCCCCAAGGAGGACATGTAAATAAAAAGGAACAGGGAATTATGGTACTAAGTGAAAAAGTCTATTTGCCTAAGAGTCCTCTTTTATTTATTTTTTTTAATGTTTGTCTCTCTCAAAAATAGAGTATGAGCAGGGAAGGGGCAGAGATAGACAAAGGCAGAGACAGACAAAATCTAAAGCAGGCTCCAGGCTCTGAGCTGTCAGGACAGAGCGTGATGTGGGGCTCGAACACATGAACCACATCATGACCTGAGTTGAAATCAGATACAACCAACTGAGCCATGTAGGCACCACAGGGTCCTCCTTTATTTAATACTAAACATTTCATTGATTGATTGATGAATGTATGGTTTTTAAATAAGAGAAGAATTCAAAATCATCTAGAGAACTTCCCCTAATTAAAATTCCTCAGGCCCTAGGCCACAATGACTGGATTTCAAGCGATGGTATTTAGACCAGCCTGAACATTTTGAAAAGCTTGTAGGAGGCTCAGAGGTACATCCCTAGTTTAAAATAATGTTTTAGCTGCTTACTTACTGCCTTACCAGAGGGCCTCTTGTACCTGCTGCAACTCTTCTCCATGATTCCTGCTCAATGTACCTCCTAACTTGGGTATGAACACTTAAGATGTCAGATGAAAACTACATCCTCCATTCTATTCATTCTATTCCTTTGTACTTTTCCGTATCAGGATAAGTCACTTTTTTTTTTTTTTGGATCTCAAAAGCTCTCAGGAAAGGTGTAGGGAAACTTTCATGTATGGTTTATTAGTACTCAAGCCCATTATTTCTGAGATGCAGCCTAACATCCTGGTTTCCAGCCTCTGAAGCCAGACTATCTAGTTCAAAGTTAGACTCTACCACTTACCAACTGTATGATCTACAACAGGATTACTTAACTCCTCTGAATCATGTATGAAATGGAGACATAAACTTTATTAGGTGATTGCGGGTAATAATTATGACAAGTAAAGCATTTCAATAGTTTCTAAACATTTTCCTCACACAGTGCTTCAGTCTAGATTTTGATTTTTCTGTGGCATTGGCAATGTCATCCACTCCCCTTCGGAGTCTCTCTACTCCTCTAGTTTCCATGACAACACATTAACCTGGGTCATCTCCAATATTTGTCACTATTTATGCACAATGTTTTCCAGGAGAAGGATCCTCTCACCCATCCTATCTGCTATTCCTTAAGGTAATCTCAGCAACTACAAATGTTAATGACATTCTCATTTGATTGAGTTGCAGACTCAACTATTCTTATTATAGAGTATCCAAAAACCACTATCTTTTCTTCTAGCTCTAGTTCCAATCTTACTTTATCAGTAAAGTTTGTCAGCTACAATGTTGGGAAATTATCACCAAAAGTATATATGGATTTTTTAAATATGCAATTCTAAAATATAGGCATCACCCACAATGTTAAAATCAAATCTAAATGCATTTATAATAATGTTTATTTTTCACATGGGAGGGACACGGCCTTTTAGTTTATTTAACATGGTGATATATCCATTACATGATACTAAAATTAAGGTGAACAAATTTCATTTGATTCATCAAAAGCCTGGTTCTACCAACTCTTTCTATTTCTGTAAGCTGTAGTATTTTTGGACAAATGCTGTTTAAGCATCATCAACTGAGGTTTTATATTTAGTTCAAGTAGCTTACCCCTATAACTCATTTCTGCTTGCAGAGTCAATCCACAAAAATAACAGTAAGTAACATGTGCATGTGTACACACACACACACACTTCATCAGAAAATGATAGTGAAAAGGTTTGCAGAATTTGAAAGGGGGAGGGAAAGGAGAGGGATAACTATCATAGCTTCCTTCAGAAAGTTTGAAATTGAGCAGCCTTTATTAAGAGGCAGACAATATTATTATAGTTCTTGAAGGAGAGATATATAAAGTTGGCTTAACATGTTATTTAGATTACAGGTTCCGAAGACTTGATTATATAACCTGATTATTAAAGTAACTAGAAAACAAAAACAAAAAACCTGCCAATCATAAAGTGGATTGAGGAGCAATGGGAGCAGAGGAAAAATAAAGTGGCCAACCTTCGACATCACTAACCCCTATTCTATATAAAAAAGCCAAGTGTCTCAGACGTTGGTCTTAGAAAATTTATATTCCAGGTCCAGTGGCAAGGCCATACCTAATGTGGTTGGTGGGAGCCATAGCCAAATACTGATACTTTTGGCAAGATGGTTGGATCAGCTTTGGTTTTCCTGAAGCTATTAAATGTTCTATTATTTTAGCTCCACTTATGCTGATTTCAGAGCAACAGTCTGCTTAAAATTTGATTTTTCTTCTATAGCAAGAAAATAGTTTGACCATGAGAACACAATGTTCCAGTCCCTTTAACTACATTTATTATGGGTTAATTTTGATTTTATCATGGTCTTCCTGTAAATGTCTGTCCCCAGAAGAGAATGCAGTGGTCCTATAGACTTTCTTTATACAACACAAAATTAACACGGATCCACTGTAAAACCTTAGTTCTTAGCTGAGAGCCTCAGTATTCTCCCATTGACTAGAATAACCACCTTCTAGCTTCTTATCTATAGTCTTACTTCTTCCAATCCATCATTCACAATGTTTTCAAAATGACCTTCTTCAAATGTAAATCTTGTCATTTTATCCACTTGCTGAAATTCCTTTAATGTCTCCCCACTGCCTAAGGAATAAAGTTTAAGTTGCTTAGCTGGGCTCAAGGCTCTTTCTGATCCATCTATCGCTTACGTTTCATTTACATCTTCTGAAATAGCTCCCACACCATCATCATTGTCTTACTTGGAGGTTCTCAAAGGTGTGCTTTTTCACAACTCCATGCTTTTGAGCATGCAGTTCCTACTGCTTAAAAGGAACTTCCTCCTCTTTTCTACTTGCCTAAAAACAAGTCAGCATTCTGGCTTTACAATAATAGTGAAGAGCATATGAATACTCTACTACCAGTTCCTTCTTTTGTGTGTGTCTTTGCTGTATGTGCTTAAATGTACTTATACTTTGTATATCTGTACTTTATATAATTGCATTTATTACTTTGTATATCTGCCTCTATCTGTTTTATTATGACCTCACTCTGTTTAGACTACTCATCTGGGTAGTCCCGGTACTTATCATGATATTTTGCCTACAGTAGGCACTTGGTAATTGTTGACTTAAATAACCAGGGAGGTTGTCAATTAGATCTTGAAAAGAAAAAAAAAAAAATAGCAACAACAAAAAACCTTTATTAGGAGCTTACTATAAGCCAAAGGCATTACTGAATTCATTTTAATTAACTGATGAATTAATTTCTAGATTATCTGGGTGGAGAATAGACAGGAAGAAATAAATACAGTGAATAAAAATTCTAATAATATAATCAACTTTGGGAATCTGGTAAACGGAAATAAACACTAACAAGAAGAGCAATAAATTTAATTAAATGAAAATGTTAAAGCTATATAAATTGTAGACTCATGATTCTATTTTTAGCAGTTAGATTTATCTTCACACCAGAATCTTTTTGTACAAACCATATTTAAAATCTTATATTAAAAACAGAGCAAGAGAGAAGGAAAAAAGAGATATTTAAGGAAAACCATTAAAAGGTAATTTCTGTTGTCAATATATTTTATCCTTGCAATTATTTTTAATGAGATCATGATTTTATTTTATTTTTAAAATGGCATTTGCTTTTCTTTTGGTTTCTGGGCATGTGTGTTTGTGATACATTTCAGTTCTTCTGTGTTTTAAAATATTTCTTAAGGGCCCCTCTGCCTATCTCCTTGGCATTATGAAATGCTCCTGAGAGCTGTTTGGATGATAACAAGTACTCCAAACTGCAGGTGAATGGGCCTTCTCATTGCACAAACAGCAAAGGAAAGCATTTTATAATAACAAAGATAGAGACCGGGGAGTCCTTATGACTATGTTATTAAGCACCTGCAGCCCAGTTCCTAAACTGGAGTTGTTTTGGAAAGGATGGTTGCTAACTTTTGGTCAGAATTGAGGTCTATAGGGAAACTGTGTGTGTTTACTCTTTACAACTAAGTTAACTTAAATTACTGCAAATGAAATGTTACTGTCCCCCTAACACACATTTGAATGTTGAAATCTTATATAACTGATCCTATTCAGCCATACACCTTTACAGGTATGAAAGAGTTTGACCTTGGAGCAGCATTAAAAATCACTTTCCATGCTAAAAGTGGTTTAAGAAATGAAAATGATACATTTGAAAGACAAAGCCTTGCACACTGATGTGTTACTATGTCCACTTAGAGTTCTGGGCGTGGCAACGAAATACAGGTAGGATAAGACAGGAATACTCAGAAGTCAAAATGGAGATACTATTACTGGAAGACAATAAAGGGGAACTTGCCCAGTTTCTCTAAGCCCCTAAAAGGAAGTCTGAGTAAAATATTGGGGAAAATTTTGTAAGTAGGATCCATAAAATATTTTCCTGTTAAAAGATGGAAATCAAGGCAAGCATTATAGTAGCCCCTGAACTGAAAAACTTGTTTTTGAATAAGTGATTTCAAAACTTGTTGGAATACAGCTTAGAGAAAGGATTTAGTGCAAGTATTCTATTGTCTTTCAGTGGGAAATAAATAGGACAATTATTACTATGTTATTAATCCTCTTAGAATTTCATATGACAGAATATTCAGTGAAGTAGAATTTGTTTCCTTCTGTAGAGTTTGACCTATTAGGGGTTGAGCAAATATGGATATGATGTTTAGAAGCCCTAAAGTTATGAAAACC
Organism: Suricata suricatta; assembly: GCF_006229205.1. Lineage (NCBI taxonomy): Eukaryota > Metazoa > Chordata > Mammalia > Carnivora > Herpestidae > Suricata > Suricata suricatta. The sequence goes on along the minus strand of NC_043702.1, from coordinate 84,921,814 downwards.
TAGCTGAAGCAGCATGTCAGTGAGATCCAGACTCAGTTGCTGTGAAGGCCAAAGGGCACTAAAAACAAGAGCTGTTTGAAAAGAAAGAATGTTAACTTGTAGCCAGAATTGAGATCTGTAAAGAAATTGGTTTTGTTTTATTGAATCAAATCATGTAATGGAAGAAAGAGACAGAAGCTATGTATGGGCATCCCAAGCAAAAGATTGAGGAGGAGGCAGGGCATTCGGGTTTATGACACTGAAGATATGGGGAACGCTCCTCACTCAGCCTCTCTAGGGGCAGGCTGTTCCTGGAACACAGACTGAGATGATTTAAAGAACACTGGAGACCTAGACTTAAGCAGTGTGGGTTGCTCAGGCTGAGTACAAAACTGCCGCTTTCCCTCCATAATGAGTCTAGATGCACTTGTAATATGCACTAGTGACAATGGCCATGAATGGAGTTCATAGATGCTCTTATGGTGTGAGTTTTGTCTTACAAGAAGATATGTTGACTTCTTAACCCTCACTTCTGTGAATGTGATCTTATTTGGAAATTGGTTTTTACAGATGTAATCAAGTTAAGATGAAGTAATTAGGATGAGCCCTAATCCAATATATTGGTACCCTTATAAGAGGGGAATTTGGACACAGAGACACACTGAAAGGAGATCATGTGAAGACACAGATACAAAACGGTAAGGTGGCTATATGCATAGTAAATGGAGATTGGAGTTATGCTGCCATAATCTAGGGCACATCTGGGGCCACTAGAAGCTGGAAGAGGCCAGGAATCCTTTCTTAGCTTTGGAGGAATGTGGCCGTGCCAACACCTTGATTTCAGACTGTCACCTCCAGGAGTGTGAGATTATAAATTTCTGTTTTCTTAAGCCCCCCGGTTTGCAGTACTTTGCTATGGGAGCAACAGAAAACTAATACTGATGCCAACATCATCAAGGACCAACACCAACTCACTACAGTGACAACAGGACAACAGTAGACAGATCAGCAAAGAAGGCTTTTTGAACTTTGAACTTCCCAGGAATCATTTGCATCAGCTCTCCCCAGAGGATTAGACAGCGGTTAAGCCGTCTGCCTTCTTCAAGGGCACTCCTATTAATTTCAGTGACACCAGAGGAGGCCTGATAATAATCACAGGAAGGATGACCCCAAGGTGGAGAGACAGGGTTTTTTTCTAATAAAGAAATGAGATTCAGAATAGAAGCAGCTTGGAAAGGGAACTTAGATTTCCTCTGGGATCTCAGAATAGTAAAGTCTTCAACCAAATCTTACCAAAGGGCAAGGCTTCTCTTAGGAAGGGAGGGAACCATGTTCTCCAAGGTGGATATATTTTTCTAAATGCAGAAGTTGTCATTAGCCCAGCTATGGCTTACTAAGGACTTGATGCTTCTCAGGATAGAGCTTCTTAAATGAGAGCCACAAAGAATCCCTCACCAGGGGCTTTAGGAGTTGGTCTTAAATAGAAAATACAGTCTCAGCTTCAAAAAAATAATAAATTATTGGCTAACGGGGGAAAATGCATGTAATAGGGCTGGTAGATCCTCAGGCTGATCTAATTTACTCTGCCATGTTATAAGAAAACCAAGAACTGTGGGATTACATAGTTTTCAGGCAACTTGAGTTTGTGTCATGTTTTCTCGCATTCATAGTACAATGTGTCATTTGTGAATCATCTCAGGTCTTCTGGCTGATGCTGATGATGCCCCAGATATGGACATTGGCTCATATTAAGTCACTGTGAGAAGTGAACTTTCTTCCAGTGCTTCACTAAGACTCTTTAGTTGGAGACACTTATTTTAAAATCTCAGTTCCATTTATTTCCCACAGGGAACCAACCTACTGCTTTGGATTATTGTGATACCGGATTTGCTATGCTCTTAATGTATCTGAGCTAGATTTCATATTCCTGGCTAGTTCTTCAGGCTAATTTTAAAATTCATTTAGAAGAGTTACTGTATTATTATTTTTATCAGTTGATCCTTTCTTGCAAAGACACATATAATCTCCAGGAAGGAAAATTTATGCTGTGTATATATAATACTACCCCCAAATCACTACTACTCATCATGTTTCAGGAAATACAAAGTTCTACTATATACATGTGGGGGTATTACAGATTTCTATATTAACTCTGGAAAGGAGTATCTTAAAAAAATGTTAAAGATAAAAAATGTTATACTATGCTAAATTAAGCCAAATTTTCTCACAACTGGCAAGTTTGTATTTCTGCCTGTCCTATTATCCCAGTAACAGAGACCAGCTTTCGACAGATGTAAAAATATCAATAGTTTAATTATCAGGTGAAATCAGGAAGCTGATTTCATTTGCATATCATATATATACCTTCCCCTCACATGCAGACCTCTGTGTATCAGTTCGATGGATTTTTTACGCCACAACTCCAGTGCACACTCATCTTATCACAGCCAATGAAAACAGTATCACTTTCTGTGGGAGCGACCCAAAACCCAGGGGCTGAACATAGAGGAAAATAAGACTCTGATGACTCTGACCATTTTTTTCCCAGAACTGATAAATTTTATGACACACGTTTTCTAAGTTAAGGGGTTATATCCTTTTCTAAAAATAGAGTTTAGTTTTATGGTACCACTACAGTTAAAACTAACAGTGGCATTAGTCTTAACACCACTAACTAACCGGGACAAGCAGACTTGGCAATTCAGCTTTTCATTTTTTATTCCTCATAAGCCGTCTCTTTCATATAAGACTGCTAACTGGCTACAGTTACAAACACTATACAGAAAAATACTGAAATTCTCCTCAATGATAGGATTACAAAATGCCTACATTTGTGCAAAAGAAAAACGAAACATGAAAAAATAGGGTTTGTATTTTTCTTCAACTTAAAACAAGGGTTTGATTTTCCCCCCAATTTAAAACAACTACAACATATAGTTTATATTACAGATATATCCACACAGACACGTGCACACTCACATAGATGGCAGGAATGCAAATAAATACCTACTTCCTACCCAGACCTGTGAGGGGCAAAAACAACAAAGAGCTACAGTTGCATTTGTGGCCTTGGTTGAAAATGGAACAACAACAACAATTTCAGGACAAAATTCAAATAATTTCCAGATTTTAGATAACTGAAGATAAAGTGACCCAAATTTTGCCTCATTATCTTTTCTTTCTCTAATTGCTAACTGGATTGATAATCTCCTAGGAGGCTGGCAGTGCAATGTTTTCCCACTTTGCTAAACATTTTATTAAATCAAAGCTCCAGTACAGGAAAAAAAAAAAAGTAATACCCAAATTTTAAAAAAATGGCTAAATAAAAACACACAGATACATATCTACTGGAATATGATTTCCCATCTTGTTTCAGGTGGCAAATATGTGGATCTTGTTTTGCAGCAACAAGTGTGGTACTGTGGAAGGAACATGGTCTCCAGCACTGGGTCTCCATTCTGATTCACATCTATACCACCCATGAGACCCTTCAGCAAATAACTTAGCCTATCTTGACATCAGTTTCATTATCTAACAATTGGGGTAAAACACTTCCTTCCTTTCTGAGGTTGTTTAAAGAGAATAGGAGAGGCTCCTGGCGATGTGCGGGCAGCGCAGAGCCTGCTGGGGATTCTCTGTCTCCCTCTCTGCTATTCCCCCATTTGCCATGTCTCAGACTCTCTCAAAATAAATAACCTTAAAATAAACAAGAGCATATTAAAGACCATATGAAACTTTTCTGGCATTTTTACTACTGTTGATATAAAAGTTTTAATCAATGCTAAAGAATAAAGGATAAGTAGCAATTACTTAAAGTCTGTGCTATAAGAAGGGAAAGGTTCATCCCTAGAAAATAACTTACATCCCAGGATTCTACCGAACCCGTATTATTCACCTTCCCGAAGTATATTTTTCTGATTGAGCTTAACAAAGTATACGTATTTTCCTTCTCAAAGCATAGCTCAAGATTCATTTCCTTAATGAAATTCGTTTAGACTAACTACTGTATGAATCAAATTATTATGGTGGGACTTCTAAAACATAGGAATGATGCATTTTAAAATTCACTGCAAATAAGTTTATAAAAAGGTATAGTGGAAAAAATAGTAAAACAAACAAAAAAAAAACTAATAAATCAGTTTGTGAATACTTGGAAGAGGGTAGTTGGGCTCCTGAAAAGCCTCATTGTTTCATTAAGTTATATCAGGTCAATTGCCCCCTTGTTTTTGGTAGTATAACTGCATTGGTAGATCATAAAAATTATATATTGTTATATTTTCACTTTAGGAGATGATCAGTAAAACTCCCCATAAAAGCATATGGACAAGGTTGATAATGGTTGATTAGTGGCCCTCCTATGGAGGGCTACCTTAAGAGGCTCATTTCACTGCTTTACATTTCCATGCAAACAGTTATCATAAATGTAATAATGTTGCTGAGCATACAGAAAATATGCTTATAAAATTTGCAAATAATAAACACTAGGGCAATAGTGTAAAGAATAAAAGAATTATGACTTTGATGAGCACATGGTGATATGTGGAAGTATTGGATTACTGTAGTGTACACCTGAAACTAACATAATAGTGTATGTTAACTGGGATTAAAATAAAAAATTAAAGAGAACTATGATTTTTTTTAATCTTCAAAAGGAGAAAAGATAAAAATAAGGCTAAACAAAGAAATAGATGTAAACTTTTGCACCTAACTTAAAAAGTATAACAAATGTGGTATTTATACCCTGGAGGCAGAGCTGGGAAACAACCTATAGATACAAATGATTCCCCTCCCGCTCAAATAACAATGACCCTAACGCCATCATAGTTTGCTTAAAAGCACTAAAAATAATTTTTGCAGAGCATCCTTTATGCTCTGGAGAAACCTAGAAGCCAAAGTTTGTGGAAGGGAAGATAAAAGTCTATCCCAAGAAGGAAAACCTCCCTTTCTTTGTCCTTGTCACAGCTGAGTCAGGCTAGAATATTACCAAAGATTAAATACTAAGTGGAATCAAACCGAGCTGAAGAGAATATAAAAAATACATAAAGAGGAGCTTTAGGGTCAATGACCACAAGTTGATACAGGGTCGAAGAAGAACTCCGTCCTAAATACAGAAAGCCACTTGCTGCAAAAAGCTCTTTAGCCACATTATATATTAAAGTGAAATGTTAAGAACAGCCTAAAAGCTCACTCTACCAATTGGTCAAAGGTGGTTTACCTAATCTAATACTTGTAATGAATAAAAAGGATGTTTTGAGGACTATATAAGAACACAAATTACTCAGGTAGCATTATCAACATAAAATGGGCTACAAACTCTGTGTGACTATGATTACAATTCTGCTAGAATATGTTCTTTTAGGAGAAACATTTTAAAAGTATTTTAGGGGCACCTGGGTGGCTGAGTCGGTTAAGCGTCCGGCTTCAGTTCAGGTCACGATCTCACGGTTTGTGGGTTCAAGCCCCACGTTGGGCTCTGTGTTGGCAGCCTATTCAGAGCCTGGAGCCTGCTGATTCTGTATCTCTCTCTCTCTCTCTGACCCTCCCTGCTCATGCTGTCTCTCTCTATCTCTCAAAAATAAATTAAAAAACATTAAAAAATTAAAAAAAAAGTATTTTAAAAGGAAATACTCTATAGCCTTCAAAAGACTGTGCTTGGATGGTTGGCAAGGAGGGGTCTTTTTCTTTGTTTTGCTTTTATGTATTTTCTAAATTCTCCTTTGTCAGGGGATAATACAAAGGTAATAACTTGTATTAATTGCTAGTGTTACACACTGTATTTGTTGATCTACTTGCATTAGCTCATGCAAAGAGATCATGAAATAGTTCTTCCTATTATCTGTTTTTATAGATGAGAAAATTGAGCAGCATCAAACCATCTAGATTAATGGCTGTGTACATTTAGTATTAGTAATACCTAGTAGTGACTCTTGGATTCACAGTCTGTTCACTTCTTAAAAAAAAAAATTCTTAATCACTTTTTTCCCCTTAATTTTAGGGAGAGAATGCAAGCCAAGGAGAGCAGCAGTGTGGAGCTAAACGTGGGGCTCAACATCACAACCCTAGGATTATGACCTGAGCTGAAATCAAGAGTCTGATGCTCAACCGACTGAGCTATGCAGGTGCCCTGATCACTTTCCAATATAGAAGAGCACACTGCAGAGTTCAGATTACAAGTCAAAATGTCTTATGATTCCATGGCTAGTTTATAACTAGTAGCTTAAAGTATCTCTGCCCTACATTTCATATGCTGAGCTAGCTAGACAATATCTATTCCCAAAGTACTAACACAATTTTAGCAGTGTGACCTTGGAGAAAATTATACCATTGAACCTTAATTCCTTATCTGAAAATAAGCTTACCGTGTATAGTGTTTATGATCATTAGAAATAATATAGATAAAAAGGCCTAGATCAATGACTATAAACACCTGGTGTTAAGAGAAATGGCTTTTTCCCATATTTCTCTAAATATTACTTTCTAACAAATTTCTAATTTATTATAGATCACAGAAGCTTATCAGTCCTCATAGGCACCAGATATGAACATAGTCCAGTAGATGGTACTCTATCTGTGACAGAAGTAACTCCAGCCCCACCCACCTCACCCCGGTACTGTCCTTGGGCCCTCACTCACTCTGTTATTCTCGAGTTTGCCTTTATAACTTGGCTGTGCGTCCCCACTGGAACAAGTTCACAGGGGCTCGTGACAGTTCAATTATTTATCACGAACAGGGAGAACACACTAAGTTGCCAGGTAGAAGCACTCGGCCTTTTCTAAAGAAGGCAGCCTTGGGCTGTAGACCTCCAAATAGAAGAAAACAAGGAGGCATGTGAAGGCCCTGACTTCTGGGAATGGAACAAATTACTGAAATCACTTCTGCCTTGATCCAGTAATTCATTATATCTCAGAAAGAGTGGTTTGGAACTGCTAAGGGCTGCTATATTCTTTTAGAAGGAAGGGATAATTTCAATACAGACATGAGTGCTCAAACCTTTATACTAAAATCTTTATGCTTAATTTTATTGTCTAAATCTTCAATCAATCTGAGAATGGGATGGAAATATATTTATGAGACAAGAAAATTTGTATGGAAAATATATATGGGAAAAGCAAAACAAGACATTAGAGTAAGTCTTCCAAATATTCCAAAGAATGAATCTCCTTCCCCCATTATACAGTTGGGAAGTTACTGAAATGAATGTGAAAACCTTGAATCCATGCTTGATAGAAGAAACTGGGCCTTTTAAAGTTTAACCAGATTTTCTAATGTGTAGATGTGTAACAATTTATAAAGGGAATCCTGTTTTCCTAGATTTATTTTAATTCACTCCATTGACATAAACAGATTAAGAAATTAAGTCCCAAAATGAAAACAAAACAAATCCAGAATGTTATCAGATTTGCCTAAGGCCCATATTGACACAAAAGAATGGCATTACTCATGAGTATACAGTGTGTAAATGGATTCAGATTGGCAACTCTAAATAAATATAAGTATAGGAGTACTTCTTATCAAACCTAAATTTGAATGACAGCATCCAACAAAGTGAGTGGGTATAAACTAGTCAGGATATTGATTTATGAGGCATGTGTATGGATTCCATTAGGATTTAAACAGGACAATTTTACTTAAACTAGTGAGAAGAGTAGGGATAAGAGGGCACTATGGAGAAAGGAATGAGTCAGATCCACTGACAAGGAATGTAGGATGGAAACTTGGCTTCTTATATACAATAGACAAAAGGTTGGCTTTGAGGTTCTAAGTGTGGGTGATACATTTCATCACTTTAAAGGTATGAAGTGAGGTTACCGTGTAACACTCACGATCTTGAAATAGTAACTCGAAGGAGGCTAAGTGTTGGTAAACTAAAAGACCAGTATAGCAAGTCAACAACTAGTGAGGACATGGGATTAGGTCATGATGTTTTTTTGCCTTTTCTTTTAATGTTTATTTTTGAAAGGGACAAGAATGAGCAGGGGAGGGACAGAGAAAGGAGGAGACAAAATCCAAAGCAGGCTCCAGGCTCTGAGCAGTCAGTACAGAACCCAACATGGGGGTTGAACCCATGAATCAAAGATCATGGCCTGAGCTGAAACTGAGCACTTAAACCAACTAAGCCATCCAGGCACCTCATCTTGTTTTTCAAACCAATTCTGAGAAGAGCTAATATGTGTGTGGTATACTTCTCAGTAAAGCTATCCACTGGTTTACCTATTTCCAGACTGAGGCAACAATTCTACGTAGAACTTCCATATTTATAACTTGGGGATACCAACACTGGGTCATTCTCTTTAACTCCAGGGTTCATGCCCATATTACCTAGAAGATACCTTAGGCCCACGTGTAATAATGATTAGTCTTCTAGGCCTGGAAAGAGATTTTTTGCTTAAAATTAAGTTTTCAGGTTGGATCAAGCATCCTTGTATTTTCAAGTGGTTTTCTATCCTCAAAAACTGAAGCTAGAGATTAATTCCCAATCCAGCCTTTATGTAGCTTTGCCCCCACTGAAATTCAAAGAATTAAAGTTACTCATCTTTCCTTGCCCTTAGAGTCCACCTCTAATCCTTTCTTCAAGGCCTTTAAGTCTAAGTATTTCATTACTGCATTCACACTTCTAAAGAAAAAAGAAAACCTGCCATGCACTCTCAAGGCACCATGAATGTTCTGTTTTTCTACTGGATTGCTATTGTTTGGGTAAAGCAATGTATCTGAGCTATATAGGTTATAATCATAGTTATTTTTAAGTATGGAGTTTTAAATTATGTTGTATGTTGGTATCCAAGATGAAACTAACTTTATGAATTTTAGTTTTCTTTTCTTTACAGAAAATGTAAGAAAATCAGTGTTATGACAAATTAGAAAAACAAAAAAATAAAAAGATTTATAGAGTTAAAAACAGTAAGTAGGTAGCATTTTGAGAAAGTTTAGATAAAGTCCATGTTAAAATTTTTATACTATATATTTCTCTTAATAACTTTTATTATGGTCACTAAGATAATACACCAGTTACTAAATATTTAAACCATTAAGTGGATCTACTGCAATGGAATTTTTTTCTGTACTCTTCCTTTCTACCGGGGAGAAGCTATTTTTGGCATTTGTTTTTAGTGGACTAGAGGGCATATTGAAGAAAGAGTTAACAAAACATATTGAAAAATAAATGCAAATACTTGTCTGAGTTCCTTTCTCTAGAAATAATAGAGGAAACAGGTGAAGATATCATATAGTAATTGGATTTGTAGCATTTTTAAACTGTCAGATTTTGAAAAGTTAACTATAGAAAATAACTATGCTTAAAATATTAAAACACTAAATGAATGCTTATCGAATGATTACCTTTATTCCAAGTTTACCTTTTACGATCTTTTGGAATCAATGGAGCCTTAAAATATATGAATACCAAGATGATATGTTGTGAATAAGTTTACCCACTGCAGAAAATGATACTGAATATTTCTAAGAACTGGAGGTTAAGAGTGATATGCTAGTTGGAAGGCTTCATAAACTAATAGAGCAAACAAAATATGGCAGAACTGAAATCTATCAGATGAAAGGTTCCCTGTCATTGTCCCCACCCCACTCCAAAGTATTTTTGTCAATTACTCTTGAACAGATTATCAAGAAGAAAGAAATACACTAGTAATCTCTTCAAAGTTTGTCTCAAAAAACACTTTAAGAAGAGGAAAAGGATTTGAATATTTGCTAGCAACAATCTAAGCACAGTACTTGCATGGCCTTGAAAATTAGGAGTATAATAGTTTCATATTTTAGCATCAAGCTTACTGACTTTTTAAATAGCAGTTTCTGTGTGTGATTTAAATTATTTCAAATTAACTTTTATATTTAGGACATGGTCCTGTGCCTTCCAACATTTTCAAATTCTACAACAAATAGTAATCTTTGTAACTGATTAAAATGGGCTCTATATTTTTTGAAAAAAATTACAGAAGACTTTCCTCCAATATACATTAAGCTCAGTAAAAGTCAAATGAGCTGGTATTTTATATATAATAGAGTATAATTTGCTTTTATATTCGTACTAGTCTTGACCTAAGTATTTACAAATCAATACTAATTTTATATTTAATGGCATCCATAAATGTCTTTATGTGGGAAGTTTAATTTTTGTGTAGTTACAAACGCATTTTTAAGTACATAGGGAATTTTAAAAGGGCAGAAGAAAATTTAAAGGTGTTATTTACATAAATATGAAAGCGTCTATAGTGGAGAAATCTTTTTGTTAGAAACTCCACTCATTTGCTGGAGTCTGGAGGCCTAGTATCCTAAGGAAGCAGCTTGCGAGGAATGAGACATTTGAGGGCTGGCCTGAGAGAGTTTAAGCACTTGAAGAGGCAATACTCAGGTCCCCCCTTTGCTGAATTCATTCTTACCTCTCCCTCAGTCTTAGTGCCTATTTTCTGGGTTCTGCCCAGACCAGGGTTTCTCAAAGGGAGCCATTTTTTAGAATGATCTGGGTAGCTTTTTTTTTTTTTTTTAAACCCTCTGTTCAGACCACACTCCAAACCAAATACATCAGAATACTATGTGTACTATGGGGTATGTGTACAGTGAGGACGGTGGTGGCAGTGGTGCTAGTGGGAACAGGAGCGTCAAGTTATCAGTAATTTTATTTTTCTTTTTTAAAGTTTATTTTGGGAGAGAAGGCATGAGCAGGGAATGAAGAGAGAGAGAGAGAGAGAGAGAGAGAGAGAGAGAGAGAGAGAGAGAGAGAGAGAGAATCCCAAGCAGTCTCTGCACTGAGTCTGACACCTGGAGCTTAATCCTATGAACCATGAGATCATGACCCAAGCAGAAATCAGGAATCAGACACTTAACGGACTGAGCTGGCCAGGGGTCCCAGGCATTCGTATTTTTAGTATATTTTAGATGATTCCAATGTGCAAACCACATTCAGAAACATTCCCCTAGACAATCCAGTCTTTTGTTTTTAATTTCTGTTGTTCAGGTTGTACTCTACTCAAACCTCCTAACCTGCCTCATTTTCTTGCCTGTGCATGTGCCTATCCATTTCCATCTGAACACTCCTCTTGTCCATATCCTGAGGGCATGTGCAGATCAGCATGGTTTACAAGGACATAAAAGCCACTAATTCCTCACTTCTAGCATAGCAGTCTTCTTTGGATTACCACAATAGCTCAGCAACTTGCCTCTCTTTTTTCACTCTTGCCTTACCCAACCGTTCCCCCACAGGATAAAATTTCTGATATGAAAATAGCATCAAGTCACTTATTGAAAACTTTCTAACTTTTCATTAAGACCTCAGTTAGACTCCACACAAATGATACTTTCCCTGACCCAATAAAGCTGTTTCTCAGCTGCTATCACTTTATCAGTGTTTTATTTTCTTCATAGCAACTTATCGCCAAGTATTTCTTATTTTGCTTCCCCACCCCAGTCACAATACAAAATTTCAGCACCATGAGACGAGTTAACATATCCATCTTGTTTACCTTGTTATCCTAACACTCAGGACTGTGGAAGAAATTTGATGATTTCCAAAAGTAAGAATCACTCGCTTGGAATTCAGCCTCCCCAGGTCAGGGCACAGCTCCCTAGTTGCAGCCCCTATAGCATTTTCAGAACTATTGCAAATAGTTACCTGTTGGTCACCACAGAAAACCTATATAGAATTTTTTCATTTTTCATTCTCATTCATGAGTGCAAAAGAAACTGAATTTGTAAGCCATGTCCCCAGAGTCTTCTTAAGAATTTCATTTCCTGGAGACTGTCACCAGGCTCTTTTATGTTCGACCTCTAAAATTTCTACTAAAGTGAATAAAATCCCCAGACAGATTACTTTCCATTAGCACGGATGATTGAGAGTTAACAAGGCACTATTATCTTTTCAGGTGAGCAAGTTACTTTAAGCAATTTAAAAAGTGTTACAGATTTGAAAATGCACAGATTGTTTTAAACGGGCTGGGGAGAAAACAAATTAATATTTCAAGAAATGGATTGACATCTGGAAAACTAGGAGACATTTATGTATCTCTCAAAATATCTACTTATCAACTAATAATGACCTATTTAGGAGACTGTTTATAAACACCTTTACGGCAATCAATGCAGGATATAACCCCTTTCAAGATTAACCATGTTGGCATACTTTCCCAGAATTTCTCCAAAGAAATGGAACTAAACCAGAAGTTCTTCTTTTTATTGGCACTAAATAGGATATCTTTTAACCTAATAGCCGTAACCAAATTAAACAAAAATGCCAGTAACTCTAGTGTGCAATTCGTTGTATGAAGCATATTGAGATATTCAGCTTCCGTGAATGGCGTGCCTTGATAAACTAACAGGAAATAACCAGATTTATCCAGTCTAACACGGAAGAACTTGGAAGTAGATCTAGCATTAAACCATTCACGTTTGGAGTTTTCTTTTGCCTTCTAGCTTTTTAAGAGTGAATCTTAAGAAAATACATTTTGATAGATGGTAGGTTAAATATTCCAGAAATGTAGGAATTTAGAAGCTAGGAATTTGACTTGAAGGTTAATAAAATTTCTCCAAAGTATCTAATATCCCTGATGCAATGTGAAATTCCTAAAGCAATTTTTTTGAATGATAATCATCCCAAATCCTGCTATGCTTTTATAATAAAAAAAATGAAGAGATTAGGTTAATATTTATATCATAATTCCAAGTAGTACAATGGCTATATTTGGATAATTCCTCGTATTGGGTATTTTAATTTCTTATTTATGAAAGAGACCTTTCAGAGGAAAGTCATTCCAGTGGAGAAGATTTATGAAGTTTACTTCATATAATTTAAAAATAGTACATGATAAAACACTATAAATAGCTTTTTAAAAAGGCTAATGATATACAGGGAATAAAGGCTATATAAAAGATGAGGCAGTTAGTCTCCTTAATGTATAACAGGTTCTCACAAACCAATAATAAAATAAGTATTTCCATCTAAATACCCCAACTGAAGGTGATAAAAAGCTTTAAAAAACTCAGAAAATACAAAGGAACATAGACCTTGGAGGAAAATATTTAAACTAATAGTCAAAAATACACATTAATACAACTATCTTATTTCAAATATTATATTGAAATAGATTTATTGGCAAAAAGGAGGAAAAACCTTACTTTAAATACTACTACTCAGTATTGGCAAGAATATAGGGGAAAAACTTCTATTGCTATTGAAGAAGTCACTCAGTAAAATCTTTCTGGAGAACAAAAATTCAGCAGTATACATTAAGAGTTAAAATCTTTAATTTTTTTAAATGTTTTATTTATTTTTGATACAGGGAGAGACAGAGCACAGAGGGGGAGGGGCAGAGAAAGAAGGAGACACAGAACAGGAAGCAGGCTCCAGGCTCTGAGCTAGCTGTCAGCACAGAACCTGACACAGGGCTGGAACCCACGAATGTGATATTTGACCTGAGCAGAAGTCGGAGGCTTAACCAACTGAACCACCCAGGTGCCCCTAAAAATCTTTAATTCTAAGTCACATTTTATTGTCAGGATTTCATTCTAAAGTAATATAGATGTATTTAACAATGATGTTGAACAAGAATATTCACTGCAGTCTTAAAATCTGAACATATATAAATATCCAGAAATAAGTGATTGACCAATTCTATTCTGCCCATTGCGTAGAATCCATATAGTGAATCCAAAGTGTTGATTCCAAATTTACATATTTATTGCCTCTTTAATAGTAATGTGGAGAATCCCACAAGGCCAAATAGTGATGTAAATATAGCATATACTATGTGATTAAATTTAAAACAAAATTGATAGATACATGTAAATATGCATAGGAAAACAGATATATATACAAAGCAAAATTCTCAGCATCACACAATTCATCACAATTGTTTCTCCACATTATTGATAACAAAAAAAAAGATAGCTGTTAGTCAACAAAATTTATAATCTCCCAAAATCCTTGTTAATGATGGTCTCCCTTTTACCTTCTTGTGCATCCCTTTTACTGGAATCTTAAGGATTAAGGTCTCCACAAATGTCAAGTGTTTGACTCAGTATAAATATTTGAAAACAAGCTTAGTTGAATTATCAGACTGTGGCTATTTAAATCTATTCCCTTTTCCTAACAACCCAACCACTCAGTGCTACCCAATACAAGGGTCCTTGATTTTAATGAGTTTAGATTAAATGATTTGACCAGAACCATGCAATTGAAAAGTATGTTGAATTCAACAAGAATTTAGTCCAATTCCCAAAAGTATTCATCTAAGTCTTAAGTTTCAATTTAAATTAAGGATATTGGAATGAGAAGCAGGGATATAGGACTAAAAATATTCCAGTTCTTTCCTCCCCCCCCAAATTTTTTTAATGTTTATTTTTTAAGAGAAACACACAGGCATGCAAGGGGAGAGTGCAGGGGGAGAGGGAGAGAGAGAATCTGATGCAGGCTCCAGGCTCTGTGCTCAAATTCACTAGCTGTGAGATCATGACCTGAGCCGAAGTCAGACACTCAACTGACTCAGCCACCCAGGCACCCCAAAAATATTCTAGTTCTTAGATGAATTATGGTTAAATCTCTCATTTTACACATACTCCTATACATTCATTTCCTCATACTTCCCCACAAATACATATGTACACACATTCATTCCATAAGTCCACAGGAAAAGGAAGATATTTTTACTTTTTATGTCACTGGCCATTTGATATAACATTTTATGTGACCTAGAGCCTCACTACTCTGAGTATGGGTCCTTCATTAGCAGCCTACAAAATCAGAATCTGCATTTTATAACGTCCCCAGGGAAGTCACATGTACATTAATGTTTGAAAAATACTAAATGAGAGGAAGTAATAATGAAATAAAATTTAAGAATAAAGTCATGGTTAAGATTTGGTACATTTATTGGTCAAGGAGTAATCTTTCTTTTACTAATTGTTTAGGTTACCCCCCCAACCCTTAACAGTTCTTGACAGTTTAATGGGTTGTTATTTTGTTTTGTTTTTTGTTTGTAGTTTAGTATCTTCCAAGTCTTTGCAATATATACCAGAAAGATAATATGTGATTGCAAAAAGCTTTAAGAGGAAAACAATCAAAAGCAACAAAAATTTGACATGGCTTTAACCTTTAGAGACAGAAAATGGACAAAACAGGTTATAGGTGTATTTACAAATTATGCAAATTAAACAGCTGCAGTTTATGCAAATCATGTGTAAGCCCCTTAAGTGTGTCATTAGCCTACATATGTCCCTTGGGAATATTCATACATAGACAAGAGTACAATTTCTCTTTCTTGCTTTTTTAATCCAGGATTTTAAGAGTAATTTGTAATAACTCAATATGTTTTGTATGTCTTTTAAACAACAAAATAAAATACTGCTTTGCATAAGCCAGTTTATTAATTTTCTACTATTTTACCCTTCTTATAGTATCAGAAACACAGATAAAAATCTAGAAGTCTAAGAATGTTCAAAGCTGACTATCAAAAGGCATTTTTTTTTACTTAAATCAGACCTTAAGTTCATCACAAGTCCATTCTTTAAAAAAAAATTTTTTAATGTTTTTTATTTATTTTTTGAGAGACAAAGAGAGATAGCATGAGCAGGGGAGGGTCAGAGAGAGAGGGAGACACAGAATCTGAAGCAGGCTCCAGGCTCTGAGCTACCTGTCAGCACAGAGCTTGACACAGTACTCGAACTCACGAACCATGAGATCATGACCTGAGCTGAAGCTGGACGCTTAACCAAATGAGCCACCCAGGCGCCCCCACAAGTCAATTCTAAACCTGTACCTATATATCCATAAGTATATATACATGCAGGTGTATATATATATACAATACACTGAATACCAAAATACCCAAATATGAATTATTTCAAAAGATAAAAAATGGGATATAAATATATAAATACTAAATCTTAAATTCAAATATTCAACAATAGTTTCACAAAGTACATATTTGCTAATCTCTTCATTTATTGATTGCTTCTTATAAGCCAGAGACTCTTCTGGGAATAGGATATACAGAAAAGGTGGGGGGGAGGGGAAAGACCCTACCTTTGAGAAATATATAGTTTAGTGGGGAGATAAATGTGTCTTTCATTTGATGTTTAACATTTGTTTTTATTTTCCCTTTTGGGATGATAAATGTGTCTCTTCTGAAACATATATAGGAAAGTAGATAAATGCCCACTGAGCTAAGGATTTTAAATAAGAGCTGAGAAAATCATTCTACCCTTCAACTTTTAATCTAGAAAATTAAAGGGGATTTTATGTATCAAATGTTCAAAGAGCAGGATTTAAATCAAACCTTGGTCTGTTGTGGTAAGCCAAATCATGATAATTAAATATTTTGATAAGAATCCAAGGAGAGGACTTTGAAAAAGACATGCAAACATTAAACAAGGAAAAGTGATCTCACTCTAGAGAATGGATAACAACAACAACAACAAATCTGAAAAACGTTTGCAATCTTTAGTAGAGAATGGAAAGCTCCAAGAGTCTCTAGGGTCACAGTAGAGAGTTTGGGATGAAAGACAATATAAAAGGATACAATGAAATTAGGAGGAGTACAAGGAAGTTCTAAGTACAAAGAAATAAAATTTCTTTGACAGAATAACAAAATAAGGATATAAAAGATAACCTTGAGATGTTCTATTAGAATGCAGAGAGGAGAGCGGAAAAAAAATAAAAAATAAATTAAGGAAGTAGATCATAGTTATGAGTGATAGGAATAGGAGATCCAACTTGTGGATTAGCACTATTGATAAAAATGATTAGACACATTGGACAATGGAAAATTTCAGTGATAGAAGAAAAATTACCCAAGGTTAACAACAACAATCTTCAATTGAAAGAGCCAAATAAGCAAAATCATTAAGAAAACCAATCTTAGACACAGTATGGTGAGTATATAAAACAAACAACAACAACAACAACAACAAAGTATTTAGGGGAGAGAAACAAATTATCATATAAGGGAAAAAGTAAATGAATGGCCTTCTAAAGCATTTATACTACAAGTAAAATCTTTATTTCTGAGGGGGAGACAATATGTGATCAAAGAACTTTTAGAGAAAGACATTTCAACAAAAGAAAATCAACAGAAAGCTATACTAGGATATTAAAGAATTAAATTGTACATTTACTTAAAAACCAATAAGATAAAGGAAAACCTACAAAATTAAGAGTTTGGGTAGGGGTATGCTCTAAAATAACTTAAACATTGAATTTTAACTATAAATATAGCTAAAAACAAATGTTAACATTTTTGAGATATATGAAGTAAAAATATTTTTCACATATTCATTTATTCCCAAATCCCAATTATGTTAATAAATACCAGAAATGGATTGTGGGCAAACAATTTTCTAAATTCATGTTTCAAATAGACTCTAAAGTTATAACATATTTGATCCTGAGAATTAGAGGAAAATAGAGAATAAGATTTTGAAAAATTAAGAGTAAATACTAGTTGAGCTTTAATCATAAGATAGATTGTTCACAAAAGATATTCTTCTCCATACTGAGTTAACAATATGGACAAAGGGGGTAACTTTGATGCAGTGGCATGGTACTATTCACTTTGGGAGATATTACTTTGGTAACATCTATCACTATTTATAGAAACTTACTTCTGTTTGATGTGGGGATCTATTTCGAGATTTAAAAACTATAAAATACAAACTACACATCTTATAGTGTCCATTATGGAATTGATAATTATTTGACAGAAACCCTTACCTGTCTATAACGTGGGTGAAATAAGGGACATTTGATGGAGTACTAAGAAGATATCAAAAATGGTGTTAAAGAATATTTATGTAAGTGTTCATGAGTCATTATTAAGTAAAAAAAAAAATAAGTCTACATTAGGAGTCATCTCATTTTGTGAAAAACATGTTTCAATAGATGTATTCTTATACAATAGATGTTATTTGTCAATGGGAGGTTATGACTGGCCTTTATTTTCTAGGTATTTTCAAAATATTTAACAAAAAAATACTTCATGGTCTGGGAAAAATACAACAAAGTTATTTTAAAAAGGCAAAAGATTTATACGATCTGAAAAGAAACCAGAGTATCAACCAAGGTATTTTAAAAGAGCACAGAGACTTTATATTTTTATGTAGAGCTATTATAATCCACTTACCAATTAGGTCATTGTGATCAAAAGTTTGGAAGATGAATACAGAAAGATAAAGATGTATATTTTACTAAGTATACATTTAACAAAAGAAAGCAAAATCACCTTAAAATTAACTTTGAACTTATTATTCAGTTTTCAATTTATGAAATATTTCATATTGTTTTAGTCAAGAGCCTTATAGGCCTTATTCCTTATGGAAGCACATCTATAGATGTGGTCTTTCTCCCCACCACTCTGTTGTCCCTCTCCCCTCCCCACTGCTGTTTAAGGTAGTCTTTAAGGCAGTCAACACTGCACAGAACAAAGTTCGAATATTGTTTTTGAATGACACTGTTTAACATTAGTAGTAAGTATAACTTGTCTCATGGAGCCTTCCTGGCATTTATCATTTATCACAGAAAAGTAATTATTCAACTTTCAGAAAATGATTAATATCTCAAGTTTTCCTATAAGTAAAGTCTCTTCCAATTACTAAAATAATATCACATTCACTGTACTTATAGGCAAATTAATTTTTTACTTTTGTAAAGTGCCCTGCTATTTTTTTATTTAAGGAGTATGGGTTTGACAGACTAAGTGATCCCTAAATAAGTCACATGAGCATATACACTTTACAGTGCTAAATATCGCTTAGGAACACAAAGTATAGGTTGATTTTATTGTCAGAGATCACTGCACCTAATGAAGTAGGATGTTTGTATTTCAAAATGAGAATGCTTATTATCAGTTGTTTTTTTTCAGCTGAGCAAAACAAGCACACCATAAAATCTAAACTGTTTGGGAAGAAGCTGAGTAAATTGCCCAACTTTGTGTCCTCCAATGTCTCCATAATTTTTACACAGTACTCCCAGGTCAAAAATAAGACTGCCATCATACTTACTGAATAGAGGGTCAAACAACCTATGTATATCTACCTTAGAAGCCATTAAAAATACAAATAAATTGAAAAGATACTTTTATGTATGTTTATACAACCACAATTACTTTCTCATAAGAGGTGTACCTGTTGAATACTGCACATTTTCTGAAACTTTGGAAACAGATTAGAAAATCACATTTATTCATGATACACATGGATTTTCACATCACCTGTTTTCATCACTGATAATATCAGAAACCCAACTTAACAAAATGAGACCCCATCAAAAGAAATGCAGCCTGATGTAAGATTGAAAACCAAGAGCTACTTCAAGTTACTAGTTTACACTAGATCTGACAGTTGGCTACTCTCACTGCTTTCCCTGAAAAGTTACATCTCAGAGCACCTCCATGCTCCAGGATTCCTTGGCACACAGACTGGGAATTGTGGCCATGGGCAGAGTCCTAAGCTTACAAAAATCAAATTCTCAGAGATTATTTGCACAGCACTCTCTTTTTTATGTTTAAAGCACTTTCCTTAAGGTGTTGTCTTTATTACTGCTGTCCTGTTTCGTTTTTTTATTAAATTTATTTATTTTTGAAAGACAGAGACAGACAGTACAAGGAGAGGAGGGTCAGAGAGAGAGGGAGATACAGAATCTGAAGATAGGCTCCAGGCTCTGAGCTACCTGTCAGCACAGAGACTGCCATGGGGCTGGAACCCACAAACTGTGAGATCATGACCTGAGTTGAAGCCAGATGCTTAACCGACTGAGCCACCCAGGCGCCCCTCTTTTTTATTTTTAACTAAAGATACTTTCCAACACTGACTGGGTGAAGCAGATACTAATTGTGTGAGAAGACAGTGGGAAAAATATTTTTTCTTAGTGTTCTGTAATCTTCCAACGCGCTTTCACATCTTATAAATTGGCTGTCCTTGAGATCTGAAGTATTTCATTAACTAAAGCCCAGGTGAGGTCAAGAAAAGAAGACAGTGGATGATATCAGGGGAGTAGTCAACAGAAAGGAATGAAGTCCCAACCCATTCAAAAACTGGGATGGAGAAATACCTTCATTTTTCTAGAATTTTACATATGCTACTCATAGTAATGGATATCAATTTTGTGTCTATTTTAATAGATTTTGTTAACTTCATATTAGAAGTAGATAAAATACCTCAGAAGAGAAAGGGTATATGGGGTGGGGAGAAATAGAGAATCATAGTGGTTCTAAATAAGTCTTGATGAGAAGTCTGTCAGGTGTATCTGTTGGTCTCAGGTATATTTCTTTGAGCATCTGTATACATATGCTGGGGGTTGAGGATTAGAAGGATACATTCTGGCCTGAATAGGATATTTTTTCCCTTTTATGTACTCTTCTCTAGAGTTAATGGAACATTTATGGAGGAAATATTTTGGAATTCATACAGATTATATTAAAAGGAAGCATTTATACTGAATGCCCTAGAGAGGTACACATTTTGGAGGAAAATAAGAAATATAAAAACCAAAACTGACCCGAGCCAATAAGTATTTTTTTTCCATATAGTTTATTGTCCAGTTGGTTTCCATAGAACACCCAGTGCTCTTCCCAAGTGCCCCGCTCCATGACCATCACCCCCCTTCTGCTTTCGCCTCCCCCTTCAGTATTCAAGAATCTCTCATGATTTGCCTTCCTCCTTCTCCCTCTTTTTACCCCCTTCCCCTCCCCATAGTCCTCTGTTAGGTTTCTCCTGTTAGACCTATTCTGGCCATTTGTAGCAAAGTGGATGGACCTCGAGGGTGTCATGCTAAGCAAAATAAGTCAGGCGGAGAAGGACAGATACCATATGTTTGCACTCATAGGTCTAACAGGAGCAAATAAGTATTTCTATACCACTTTAAATATATAACCATAATGATTTGTTTTTTTTTAATGAAGCAGGTTGAAGTGGGGCATACAGTTTTAAATACTCTTAGTGTAAGAAACCTTTCATAATTTGGGGCAAATAATTTCACTTCTTAAAATCTCTTGAAGAATCATCGATGTAAAAGAGGTTTATCACATGATATATAATAGCAAAATATTTTTAAATATCTAAATATTTAATATTAGAATAATATATTGTGGTAAGAACATAGGATGGACTATCCACATTTAGGCAAAATGTCAATTATAAAACAGTTATCATATTTGAAAATCCTGGAGGAATACAGAATGACAACAGTAGTTACCTGAGGTGAGGATACTATAATTTGCTTCCGCATGCTTTTTCAAAACTTTTACAATTCTCTATTACTGTCATATATTGCTTTTACAATAAGAAACAAGTTCTTGAGTTGGTTTTGTAAGCTGAATTATGCACGCCCCACTCAGATTCACATGTTGGCTCTAACTCCCAAGGTGACCGTTTTTAGAGATACAGCCTTTAAGAACCCAGTGTAACTGCGCTCGTTGTAAGAAGGGGAAGAGACCCCAGATTCCCCTTACTCCAGTCCACAGACACGAGGCCATGAGAAGACACAGCAAGAGGTGGCTGTCTGTAAGGGAGGAAAAGAGGCCTTAGAAGAAACACCAACCCTGCTGATACCTTGATCATGAACACCTTGATCATGAACTTCCAGCCTCCAAAAACTGAGAAAATAAGTTTTCTAAGCTACCTAGACTATATTTTGTAATTGCAGCTGGAGGATATGAATGCAGTTAACCAAAATGTTTATAACTATAAACATGAAATGAAATAGTATTCATAATGGTGTGCATATGTATCAATACAATTCAGAGATGGACCACATAACTAGATAATAGAAAATAAGTTATTATATCAGATTTTCCATTTTTTTCTGTTTTTATATACTGTTTATGTTTTATCAATAATGTTATCTTAAGAAATTGATGCCCAAGGAATAATACTATTGTAGTTGGCTACAAACTATCATAATCCTGTTGGATTATAAATTGAGTTCCTTGGGAAAGCTCTTTAGTAACTAGGGGCATGAGTCCTGCCAGAGAGAAGGAGGCGGAGTCTGCCATTTTACAGGAGAAACCGGAGCTTCATAGGCAGATTTTCCCCCCAGGTGGAAAGAAGTTCAGTAAAATGTCTGAGAAGTTAATTTGTAAGATCATGTCTAGTAACTATAGTAAACAGCTGACAAGAAAAAAAATACACTTAAAACATTTTTAAAAGTAAATCATTCAAGTTTAAAAATATAATTTTTTTATTTTAATTTATTAATTGCTGTTATTTTGCTCTAGTAGGGTTTCACTTACAAATAGTTGAGGGCACCTGGGTTGGCTCAGTCAGTTGAGAATCTGACTTGGGCTCAGTTCATGATCTCGCAGTCTGTAAGTTCTAGCCCTGGAACAGGCTCTGTGCTGATGCCTCGGGGACTGGAGCCTGCTTCTGATTCTTTCTCTCTCTGCCCCACCCCTGCTCATGCTCTGTCTCTCTTCAAAAATAAACAAACGTTAAAAACAACTTACAAATAGCTAATTTAATATTTGAGGGTTGTTTTATTTTTTAATGTTTATTTTTGAGAGTGCGAGTGGGGGAGGGGGCAGAGAGAGAGAGAGGGAGACACAGAATCTGAAGTGGGCTCAAGGCTCTGAGCTGTCAACACAGAGCCCCACATGAGGCTTGAACTCACAAATGATTAAAGTCAGACCTGAGCTGAAGTTGGATGTTTAACCGACTAAGCCGCTCAGGTGCCCTGTTGTTTTACTCTATAGATAATGTTTCAAACTATCTCTGCTTCATTCACTTGCACTTAATTGAGGCCAGCCTGCTCATTTGTTTATTTCCAAAGCACTTGGAATCTGCTGGCAACAGGTGGCAACAATACAAATAACAGGTGCATATACAAAGGAATATTATTCAGCTCTAAGAAAAAGGAAAGACTACCATTTGCAATAACATGGATGAACCTTGAAAACATTATGCCACATAGAGAAAGACAAATACTTTATAATCTCACTTATAAGTGGAACCTAAAAATAATAAACCCAAACTCACAGAGAAAAAGATCAGATTATCAGACTTGTGATTACCAGAGTGTAGGGTTTAACATTGGAGGAAGGTGGTTAAAAAGTACAAATTCCAGTTATCCAAAAAATAAATATTAGAGATATAATGTATGACATGATGACTCCAGCCAATACCATCATAGGATATATAGGAAAATTTGTTAAGACTAAACTCAGAGTTGTGACCGCAAAGGGAATTTCTTTTTATCGAATCCATAGGAGATGTTCCTTGTTAACTAACCTTATCACGGTAATCATTTCACGATGTATGTAAATCACACCATCATGCTGTACATCTTAAACTTACCCAGTGATGCACACCAATTAGTCTCAATAAAACAAAACAGAATAAAATAGAGACCTGATAAAATTTTAAATAATGTCTGGAAAAAAAAACTAGCTAAAAATATCACAAAACATATCCTAGGAACTAATTCGAAGTGAGACAAAGGGTAAACTTAAGATTTTGGCAGAGTTGCCATTTCACCCAGAAGGAAACTTTTACTCACATTTTTCCAGTATCATCCAAGCTGTTCAATTCCAAAAGGAAGAAAAGACTCGTGGTAGAGCATCTTCTTCAAGAAGAATTTACAACTGGTGAGGCTTTTGCCCCTTCTTTCTGTGACTTCCAAAATCACTGATTTTCAGGCCACCGCAACAAACAGCACCTCTTAGAAACTCATAACAAACAAGTTCTTCAACACTACCCCAGACTTAAATAATCTGCATTCTGGGGGTGGAGCCTACCATTCAGAGTTCTAACAAGCCCTCCGGTGATCCTAATGCCCACTCAAGTTTGAGAAGCCCTGCCTTAATTGAATTTTCATGGGGCCAAATCTCTGTTTTTAAAGGAGCGTATGGAAAGAAAAAAACACCCTACATATTTTTTCTTTTTTCTTTTAATTCTTTGTCTTATAGTACTCCCTTCTTTACTTCCTACTATGGATTTCTTCCCTGTGCTTCTTATTATCTATAATTTAATTTATAGTATAAATAATTAGTTAGAACTCCTTTTCTTATAAAAATAGTCAGGGATAGAAGAGAAGATCAAAAAATAAAATAAAATAGAAAAGTACAGTTTTTCACGTAGCTTAAACGTGGTCAGATTTTTGTGGGATAAAGTAAACAAAACAAACAAACAAAAAACAAGAAAAGGCTAGACTAATTAGTAAACTTTGGTGCAATTGATTTTATACACATGTACTGACAGACTATTAAAGACTGCCTTCTCGGGGCACCTGTGTGGCTCAGTCAGTTAAGTGTCCAACTTCGGCTGAGGACAGGATCTGACTGTTTGTGGGTTCGAGCACCTTGTCGGGCTCCGTGCTGACAGCTCAGAGCCTGGAGCCTGGAGCCTGCTTCGAATTCTGTGTCTTCCTTGCTCTCTGCCCCTCCCCCACTCATGCTCTCTTTCTCTCTGTCTGAATAATAAATAAACATTAAAAAAAGACTGTCTTCTCGGTATGCTGGGATACATGAAGTCTATTGCTTTCTCTGATCACAGAAGCAACTACTCTGTAACAGGCACTGCTTTTATTTAAATGGTGCAGGTGCATTTTCAAGGCTAGTATTGTATTCCTGCTAATCTCAGCACTGAAAGGAATCTGAAGTGGTTAGCACAGAAGAATATGAGCAGAAAGCAGGAACTAGCTTTCTAGAGGACATCATTTAAAACTCATCTTCGGAGCAAGAATGATAGCAGGCTTTCAGTTTCTCTTCAAGAGTCCTCAAGAACAGAAATGCTTCTCTCCATTTCCTAATGGAGAGAAGCAAATCAAAACGAATGCACAATAGGACAGAGAAAACTGCCTTTATTAAAACCTGCTTTGATGTTTACAAGGGGTTTCAATCATGGCACAGAAAATCCTTTTGGCTTTGTGCAAATGTCTTTTCCATCTTTCTCTTGTCTTTTTTTTATTTCCTCCAATGGTAGAAAGTCATTATCCCTCTTTCTGACTACTTTTTAAAATCACCAAACTTCACAATCACAAAACAAATAATCCAGTGAAGAAATGGGCAGAAGATATGAACAGACACTTCTCCAAAGAGGACATCCTACAGACACATAAAACGATGCTCAACATCACTCATCATCAGGGAAACACAAATCAAAACCACACTGAGATACCACCTCACACCAGTCAGAGTGGCTAAAATGAACAAATCAAGAGACTATAGATG
>NC_043702.1:84896354-84896577 GCF_006229205.1 Suricata suricatta | reverse complement strand
CAACAAACCTTGAAAGTGACCACTACACTAAAATGAACAAAGCAAGAGACTATCGATGTTGGAGAGGGTGTGGAGAGATGGGCACCCTCTTACACTGTTGGTGGCAATGTAAACTGGTGCAGCCACTCTGGAAAACAGTGTGGAGGTTCCTCAAAAAACTATCCATAGAACTCCCTTATGACCCAGCAATAGCATTGCTCGGGATTTACCCAAGAGATACAGA
>NC_043702.1:84837183-84896254 GCF_006229205.1 Suricata suricatta | reverse complement strand
GAGGGGGAAGGGGGAGGGGGGAAAAGAGGTGGTGGTGATGGTGGAGGGCACTTAAGGGGAAGAGCACTGGGTGTTATATGGAAAACAATTTGACAATAAAATATTATGGAAAAAAATAAAAATAAAACACATAGCAACTACCATGACAACAGGAAGCTTTTTGCTTTGTACATATGCTATGTTTGATTCTCCTTTCCAACTTGCTCCAATTGTTTGAACCACAGAAAGAGTATAGGGAAGGAAACCCGAATACAGTCTGATTAATTATTTACCTCTTTACACAAGTCTTACTCAAAATAACAGAACAATTGTTATTGTTCTGAGTTGGACTTTATCTAAGGGAAAATGATGAACAAAATTTCCACTAGAGTCAATCTACAGAAGTAATAAAGCTTTCTGGAAAAAGCCTGGATAGAAAAAAAAAAATAATAGCACACACATACAAACAATAACCAGAAACCCACCAACATTTGGCCCAGGGAGAAAACTGACCACAAGCATCTGAAGGACTCATGCCTTCAACCTCTAAAAGCTGACTAGATTTTGAAGGAAAGCTGGACGAGCTAAGTTTAATGAGCTATAGTATTAAGCCAAGCTGCATGAGTCACCATTTTTATTTTAAGACTGAGCTTACATAAGCACTTTCATTCAAAAAACCTGTGGATTTTGTCTGCAGCCACTTCTAAAGCAAGCAGGAGAAACCAATTGCATTTAATTGTTGAAGTTATTGGAGAGGTTCAGGTAAAATGGTCTATGTTCCTTAAATTTCCTCAAGTGATTTCACATTTTTATCTTCTCTTAAGACGTATACATTCTGTCAGATTTGATGAATAGACTGTTCATTTTCTTTCCCTCAGGGGCTGCTGTACTTTCTATCCTGCCCTTAATTTTATAGCTTTATTCCATCACTCATTCTTTCCCCCAGGTTACTAAATATAAAATAAATGGTTGAACTACAAGATTCTTATCTGTTTGGCTAGGAGTGTGAGTTCAGTGAATGAACAGGCAAGTTTGACATTAAATCCATGGCTTAAAGGAACCGGAGAATTGAGAAAACATGCTTCCTCAAATTTCCCATACTTCAAGTTCAATCCACAGTGGCAAGAAGATTAAACAGAAATTCCACTCCCTGTGTGAAAATATGCCCCATTTTTGTCTTCCATGGAAATTTCCATGGAATCAAAAAAAGCTAATTTGTTAAACTTCTGTGAGGTCCAAATTGGCACATTTTCAAAAATCATTTGCATGGCTGGTTATTCTATTCACAAAATCAAAAGAAGACTATAAGCTACCAGCCAGAAAACAGTAGGAGAGAAGAATCTGGGGACAATATAACTTTTTGATCTCCTTGAGATGCTTACCCCAGTGTATTAATGAAGCTGGTTGTAAATAATCTAATAAATATTAAAGTAAATATTTTCAGGGTTTAAGAAACCTTGAAAAAAGAGTGTGTGTATTGTGTTAGTGACATGTTTCAAAAGTTTCTACATATTTAAAATCATTAAATATTACTTATATGCATTTTAGCTTTCAATAGCTTGTCACGTAGATGTTTTGTTGTTTTGTTTTAAAAATCATTCTTAGTGTTTATACTTAGATCTAAATGGAGAAAAATTTCCAAGCTGATCTTTTTTATGCTTGCGATTTTTCCCCTTATTTTCTAATATGGTATCTCTTTATCCCTCATCCAACTGACATAGACAACTTAGAATTTCACTTTGTTTTCCATTTAAAAAGTGGTGTTTGCAGTATAATCTTTAAAGGAATTTTATCTTCCTTATTGCATTAATTGGGATTTGGGCATATTTTAATTGGTTGATTTCTCAGTTCAGAAATGAGAGGTTAAATTTTATTACTCCTTATTTAAATAAAGCCACCATTTTCCTTTCACTGGAAACTGTCCATGGTTAATCATGACCATGCCCCATGATTTATTCACCAAGAAAAATAATCAAATTGATGCCATATACTTCAGAAGAATGCTTTGCCCATAATATTTGCTTTCAACTAATTATTTATCAAGATTTCTATTATATATGACTGAATTAGTTACACGAACAATTACCAGGGTTACAGTACTTACCACCACTGTCCTAAGTATATATATATATAATATTTATATAATATATAAATATTAACTTACATATATAATGAATATACAGTATATATACTATAATTAACTCTTGCACCAAATTCTTAGAGCTAGAAACTGTTAATGTCCTCATTTAACAAAGACAAACTGAAGAAAAACTGAAAGACTGTTTATATAAGAAATTAGAACCATCTGTAACCCAAGATCACACAGCTACTCATAGGTAAAGATGGGATTCAAAATCGAGAGCTTTATTCCAGATCCTATATTTAACACTATGTTTTTTCTAAGGTAATTCAAATCTCTTATGATAGGAATTAGGTCTGGCATGAAGCCCTTTGTCATTTAAACTTTATGAGGTAATGGATAACACAGGGGTATCTGCCTACTCTACTGTGAAAATCATCTCTTTCACTACTTTATGGATGCTAACCGAAATTCCCAACATTAATGCCACTGCTATTTCTTTTTTTTTTAATGTATTTTATTTATTTTTGAGAGACAGAGGGAGGCAGCACAAGCAGGGGAGGGTCAGAGAGAGAGGGAGACCAGGATCTGAAGCAGGCTCCAGGCTCTGAGCTAGCTGTCAGCACAGAGCCTGATGCGGGCTCAAACCCATGAACTGTGAGATCATGACCTGAGCCGAAGCCAGACGCTTAACCGACTGAGCCACCCAGTGCTATTTCTTGAAGTTAAGACATTGTCTTTCAAAGTTTTCTGTAAAAGTTGGCATATATTTTCTCCAGGAGGCAACACCAGAAGAAAGTCAACAGAGAGTTCACTTCTGATATTCTGTAGTTCTTACAAAGTAGAGAGAAGTGCCTTAAAGAAATGGTACATACAAGGTACTGGTTTGATTCAGAGAAGAGATCCAGGGCTTCTGTGGAATTTGGCACATAACCCTGGAGGTTAGGACCCAGCTTACAACAGTAGGTGATTTTGTATGGTTTGGACAATGAGACACTGGACTAAAGCTAAAAATGGTGCTGACCCATGATGTTCATTGTCACCTTCCACACTCAATCCTGATATGATAATGCTAACAAACCTGAGGAGTAAAAGTAGGCATTTTTTTCATAACTCTGTAGTTAGTACTTTTTACCAATGACCTTTCACTTGGAGTCACATTTTGCACTTGCTGTGCCACTGTCTTTGAAGCTCCCAATTCTCACTATCTATGTATGAGGTGGTTCATTATAGAGGGAGTTATTAAGGCAGAGATGGTTAGAGCAAGATTGAATCTCGAAAATGCTCTAATCCTATTCCTTTAATGAACAGACAGAGAAGCTAATATGTAGAAAGGCTAAGTGATGAGTTCCAAATCACCAAATGTGTTACTGGCAAAATGCTGGCTACAAATCCAATTCCTTTCCATTCACTGAAGACCACTTGTAGACAAAGAGTTAGCACAATGTATTAAAGTATGGAATGGAAGTCAGAAGGGGGAAAAAGGCAACTCAGGACTTAAATATTAAACTGAGTTAGCTGATTTCTGAATGGTTCTATCTTTCCCCACCTTCAATTTTAGAGTTTTGTTTTACCCCCCAGAAAATCTAGTTACTTCTCCCCAAACAATATCTGATGTGCATGTCAACAGTTGTTCCTCTTGTGCTTTGCTTCCATGCCTTCTGTTATGTGCCTCTTATTCAATTTCACTAAAACAACAGATTTTCAGGTTCTGATTTCAAATCCTCTCTTCTCAAAATCTGTCAGGTAGTTATGCATAAGCATCTCTATTCTTACTTCTTCAGATCAGAGAGAACTGGACAATATATCACTTGAAAGCTGAGACTTGAAAATGCTTTTCACATCTGACAAATGGCATGCTCTCCATGAGTATTTAATAATAGTGAACAAAATCTTCATCTACCCAACGTCACAGCATTTCACTAATATTTAGACTTCTGGCTATAAACTCAGCATCATAACTAATTGCCACAGCGATAAATATAGAGAAGTGTTCATTTTTCATTGCCAGAAATGCATTTGTCTTTCTATGATCATGTTCTCTTTCAAAGTGGGTTTGAAAGTTTTTAGTATTATAACATTATTTCAAGAACCATCCCCTTGTCTCCCAGCCTCTTGGAAATAGAGTGCAAAGCCCAGTAGAAAGTACAGGGAGGGGCCACCTCACTACTGTCTGTCCTTAAAAAATTGGAAGAGGTCAGTAAGGGATATTGAACCTGGGACCCCTATTGATATGTATTCAAGTGTGGAAATGAGTTGCCTGTTAATAAGGTAGACACTTTATCTTAATGTTTTTCTGTCTTCACAGATCATAATTGCAAAAATAGCCCTTAGCTTCTCCAGCTGGTTGTTAATAGCTAAAAGAAGACTAACCTGTAGGTCACTCTTGCTTAATTATAAACAGAATGAAATACTAAGTAATGTATTAAGCCACTGGACTCACTTCTAGTCTTATATTATCATCCTTAAAAATAGTAAAACACTGTCTGTTCAAAAACTCATATATGCTTTTCCCCTTCTGATTATTTTCATTTACCAGTTTTAACCAGATTTTCTAATAGTTACTGACTAGAAGAGTTAATGGCTTTTGGAGAAAATAAGGAGTAACTCCTCCAAGCTGATCATTAACCCTTAAAAACCTTAAGTTTTGTATTATTACTACTTAATTCACTGACAAACTAGTTGGACAGACATAGTACAAGGCAAGGGCCTAACTTCTCCAGAGTTCCAGGGCCTGATCGGAAAATGATGATGTTCTTGCATCTTTACATGAACTTAATTGATTTTTTTACACATGTTAAATTCACCCAAGTCAGTTGTTTTGTTAATCCATTAACTATTTCTCCATCAGGGATTGTAATCAGACATGAAACAGTCCTAATTAAAAGCAAAGTCTAACCAACTTAGAAAATAAATTTAAAAACTGTTGGTAACTGCATCAGAAATAATCTGGAAATATAAACATTATTAGGAAGAATTGTTGCATATTATTAAAACATATCTTCTCAAGACATTACTTTTGTCCTCTGTTGGTGTGGACTGAATAACTGTGTCTCCTCCAAATTCATATGTTGAGACCCTAATCCCTATTGTAATGCTATTAGGAGGTTGGACCTTTGGGAATAAGGAGGTCATGAGGGTGGCACCCTGATAAATGAAATTAGTGTCTTTTTAGGAAGAGGCAATAGGGAGATGTGAGGATACAATGAGAAGATGGCTTTCTACAAACCAGGAAGCAGATCCTCACCAGACACTGAATCTGTCAGTACACTGATCTTGGACTTCTCAGCTTCTAGGACTGTAGAAATACATTTCTGTGGTTTAAGCTACCTAGTGTGGTAACTGTAACTCGTTACAGCAGCCTGAACTAAGACGCTGGTTTAGCTTAATTTGTTCATATCTGTCCACTAAGACTAGTATACTTTCACAAATTTGTGTCTAAGGATATATATGGCTTCGTGTTTGCACAAGAATAAAATATTCAATTAAATGCAGTGTTCTCAAAGTGTGGACCCCTGAGCCACAGCATCAGCTTCACCTGGAACTGGCTGAAGATGCAAATTTTCGAGCTATCCCCCAGATCCAGTGAATTAGTAAGTCTGGGGTGGGTCCAGTACTGGTGTTTTAACAAAATCCCTAGTTGACTGTGATGCATGCTAAAGTTTGAGAAACACTGTTTTAGAGCTTTTACTATCTTTTGAGTTTCTATAAAATACAGGCTACTCATCATAAATATAATGTTAGAATAATCCCTGGAATTTCTCAACATGGGATCATCATAGCCTTGGGTTATGATGGGAAGAGGGGAAAGGTACGTAGTTAAAATTTGTTGGAGTTTTCCACCTCATATTGCGCTCCTAGATCCCCTAGTCCTCTTCATCCTCCTTTTCCCCCCTGGATATCTTAAGTAAGAAAATTCAAGAAAGTCTCTGTTATTTCTAACTATCAGGGTGGGCCTTAAGGGTGTCCACTGTCCTCTTGTTTTCACATAGCATCCTCACAACTTCCTTTGCCAAAAGACATTTTTGGTGTAAAGGCCATGAAGAACAATCACTGAAATACAAATAACTAGGTGGCAGTAATATTTTAACCAGAGTAAATTAGGAAATAGCTAAGATTATTTTCCCTAAATAAATTTTTATTTAACTTAAAATACTACATACTATTAGTTGTTTTGATGTTAGGTGATTTCTTCTTCCATGTGTTTAATTATCCTTTATGTTATGGAACTCAGGAGATAGCATAATTTAGGGTTGAGTTTATTTTTTATATTTCAGTTTGATAGAATTAAAAGTAGATATCTGTGTCACAGTTTTTTTTTGAATTTAATTTTTCCATGAAATCCAACATTCTGGGAAATACAGAATTAAACCTGCATTGTCCTAGATTTAATTAGTTCATCAATAAGTAGCCAATCACAGAGCTAGATGCTGCAGTAACAAAAGCAATGTCAAATGTGTTTTGCTTAAAGAGAAGTCAAGGAGATCTTAAAGCTTCCAGATATTCCAAATGAGGAAGACTATTCCTCATCACAAAGGAGGAAAGGATCAAAGAACAAGGTGACTACCTAAGGATGTTTGTGAATGAAAGAACATGGTCCAAGCTGGTGGGAACTCTAGATCAGGCATATCTTTTAAATTTCCTGGCTTGGGTGGCTCAGTCATTTAAACGTCCGGCTTCGGCTCAGGTTATGATCTCACGGTTCATGGGTTCGAGCCCTGCATCAGTCTCTGTGCTGACAGCTAGCTCAGAGCCTGGAGCCTGCTTCAGATTCTGTGTCTCCCTCTCTCTCTGACCCTCCCCTGCTCGTGCTGTCTCTGTCTCTCAAATATAAATTTAAAAAAAACATTAAAAAATTAAAAAAATATTTCCTGGCATTAAACTTAGCCTTTGTCTCTGCTAACTCCCTGAAACATGGTCTGCTCTGGTTATTAGTCAAGAGTATTTAATTACAAGACTTTAAAAATATGTTTTGGACTGAAGTCTTGAAAATAAAACAAGACAAAAAGAAAAAAAACCTTACATCTATAGAGGAACAAGAATTTTGAAGGGTACACAGAATACAAAGGCAAGATGATGGGTTATGAGTGTGCACTCAAGTAGAAACAGAGAATATTGAAAAGCAAAACAAAACAGGTGGAAGTAGCTTAAGCTTTCCTGCTTTATAAATCAAAGAGAAAAATAAAAATGCAGGTATCAGTGTTTATGTCTAGAACTCTAAGCCTTTTGTTATTCTCAAAAATGTTTTGAAAGACACAGTATTCAAAGACTACAAAAACCAAAATTATGTTGATGACATTGTTTCAATTTTAGCATAAGTCTCCTTGTTCCAAATATTTATAGCACTCCCTCCATACTTTGTCAGGCAATGAAATTAAAATCATATTTTTAAAATCTAAATAGGTTTCTTTGCTCATGAGGATGAAAGAAACTCAAAAAGTTATGTAGGATAGTTTACTTTCAGCAGACCTGAAAAGTACCAATCTTTTTCTACAGTGTGGAACCCTGAGACAGCACTATCTTTTCAAGTGCTACCTTATTTAAAACACATTGACATTACTTCACCCAACCTCTACCAGCAGGCAGTAACCCTTCATAGATCTTGAATAGGAAATGTTCTTGACACTATGGGAAGAATCTTTCCAGGATATTCAGGAAAGAGATCTGACCCTCCCTGTGACCATGACTTGCATTTTGCTGTCGCCAGGGAGGGGTCAGGTCTATTCATCAAATCTCTCAATGGAAGGAAATCTAACTCACCTATCCATACTATATCCATAGGCCACATTCTTTTTGCCACTTCTCCTACCCTTTTAAAAAAACCTGATTTCAATGAAATATAAATGTTGAGAAAGGAATTACAGTTTGGTTTGCATTAGTTTTATAACATCTTAAGGATAATCTTAACACCTATGCTCTGTTGAAAACCACAGGCCACGTAGGAAGAGTCTTTCTCCATCCCCACAGAGAGGGAGAGAAATGTAAAGTACATTGTGATGAACCAAGAAAACATTCCACATAGTCTGCCTAGTACATACTTGTGAGTTATCTCAACTTCTATTGTCTATTTCAACAGCTTTGCAAATTATAGAAAGTTAACAATGCAAATGATTCTTGTTCATATACATTCAAATTAGTAGTATGGAATGCAATTGGTTTTTGCCCTGATGATAGACCTATTTTGCATATATTTGTAAATTCAGTTCGGCATTCTTTACTTGCCTACCTCTGCATGGTTCTTTGAATGTTCCTTGAACCAGGTGTAACATCTCCCTGGTTCTTTCACTAACCAATGACTTAAATAAAATCTTTGGCATGTATTTATTGTTTATCACTAGAAGAGTATGATTACACCTTTAAAAAAATCTTTAATACTCCTTTCAGTTAAATGCCAGCTGACACAGAAATCCTAGTCTCAGGGGTTGAAAACATGTTTGCAGTTGAACAAACGATACCAACTTTAAATGTAGATAGGGTGTTAGAAAGATAAGAAGTGTAAAAAGGGCTAATTGCCCTTCTTCTTAATTAGATATCTGTCCTTTTGAATATCCTAAAAACTAGTCTCAAAAGCGACACTTTTTAAGTAATATGATATATGAGGTATACATATATATACATATGCATTCATCAAGTTGTCCTATCTTTTGCATAACTTGCAATCTAAGGCTTGATATTTTGATTCCAAATATCTTAGTTATTGTATAATGTGTTAATGTTACATATCAGTGTTCTTTATTTACAAATAATTATTAACTAAAAGAATGCTGAAAAGGAAAAAAAATTGAAGATTTACCTTCTTCTCCAAATTCTACAAAGCTGAATCTTACATTATTTAAAGCATTTTAGCAACTCATCTCACATATCCTTGCTAACTGCAACAGACTTTTAGCATTCATACCATGCAATAGTTCATGTTATGCAGAATTTTTATTAATATGCTATTCTTTGCATATGTTTGTCTCATGCCCCCCAAGTAAGTTTTATACTAAGAGCAGAGTAGAAACCATCCTTTTTGTAAACTGTACATGAAACATAGTAAATTATCAATAATACCTGATGTTGACTCATTAGTAGATCAGTATTGGTACAGAAATGATGGTATCAGAAGAGCATGTTTATACTTCAGGAATAAGAAGTCCAGGTTTTGAACACTTTCTGGCTTTTACTATCTCTGTGACACAGGTCACTTAATTTCTTTAAGTAGTACCTATTTTATTTTCTTATTTTTTAATTTTATTTTAGACAGAGAGAGAGTGAGAGAGAGGTAGGGGGGGCATGAGTAAGGGGAGAAAGAAAAATCTTAAGCAGACTCCATGCTGAGTATGAAGCCCAATGTGGGGCTTGATCCCATGACCCTGAAATCAAGACCTGAGCCAAAATCAAGAGTCAGATGCTCAACTTACTGAGACACCCAGGTATCCCAAGTAGTACTTATATTAGAAGAGTACTAGGAAGACTAAAAGAGATAGTGTACATGAGGTCCCTGATTAAATATGATGCTACATATGCAGAGTTGGAGAGGGATAGGACCTAATAAACTATAACTAATAACAGATTGTAACATCTTACATTTGTTTACAGTGTTGGATACCAGCCATGTTACAATTATTATTATGTATTATTATTATTATTGGCATTATTTAAGGTGTTATAAAAACTCTAACTATCCTGTTTGCCCTGGGTTACTGTGTAAAGTTCTTGTTACCTCTGAAACCACAAGTGAAATTCAAAATGTTCAGAAAAGTTTAACTTTAGTAATAAGTGAAGTGGAGGAGGGGTTAGGACTACTATATGGTAACAGACCAGAAGGACTAGTCCTGACAAAAAGACTTTGGTGTAGCAGTGGGTGAAAAAAGACATGATTGACATCTACTTAATCACAAATGGTACAGATATGGCGAACATGGATTTGTTCATTAAATCCTGAACTATGAGGATGAGGTGCACCTTTTGACATGCGGGCAAGGCAATTTTAAAATGAATAAAGAAAATCCAACTTCAAATAGTAGATAGAGAAGCTATTAAAAATGGTATGCCAAGATATGGGGAGGCAAGAAATAAGGGTATGACAAAAAAAGTTTGGTCAAATTTATAAAAAGTGAAATGAATAATTACTTTTAAAAACAGGTAAGGATGGGTTCAAGAAGACAAATAGTGCCTTCCACAATGCCACTGGGTTATTATTGCAACAAAATATTTGAATATTGAGGCTAAATATTTGATATACAAAATATTCAAGTTACATACTTTAATGACTTAATTGTTTTGTTTTTTTAATTTAATTTTTTAATGTCTTTATTTTATTTTGAGAGACAGAGCAGAGAGTAAGCGGAGGAGGGGCAGAGAGAGAGGGAGACACAGAATCTGAAAAGGCTGCAGGCTCTGAGCTGTCAGCACAGAGCCTGACACAAAGCTCAAACCCATGGACTGTGAGATTATGACCTGAGCCGAAGTCAGATGCTTAACTGACCTAGCCACCCAGGTGCTCCTTAATTGGTTTCTTAAAATAAATACTCAAAATTTCCAGTGAGCAAAATTTCAATCTATTAATAGTGCCTACATACAAAATTAAATATATGCATATGTATGTGCTCCACTTTATAGATATAACATAACACATTCAACTAAGGAGTTATAAGACATATTAAGTAAGCTGAATACAGATGAGTTGTGGTAGGGTTAGATGTGGTATCATTTGGGGGAACTGGACAGCATTGGGAGAATTAGGAACCACTTTGTGTTCATTCTGTATTTAAGTTTGCTGTTATATTTTGTCTTGTCTTTCGTTTTATATATCCATCATCTTTTAAAAATCTTTAACAGTTATTTATGTTTGAGAAACAGAGAGACACAGAACATGAGCAGGGGAGGAGCAGAGAAAGAGGGAGACACAGAATCTGAAGCAGGTTCTAGGCTTTAAGCTGTCAACACAGAGCTTGACATAGGCCTTGAACCCACAGTGACCTCATGACCTGAGCCAAAGTCAGATACTTAACCAACTGAGCCAACCAGGCACCCCTATATATTCACCATCTTTTAAAATAGTTACAGCTTTAGTAATTTTGTTGTTTTTAATATTATAGTATGAATAAGGACAGGTTATTAGACTGCATGGTTTAATTCACCTCCATCCATTTTTCATACATGAAGTTAATCTTTCCACTGTTAGTCTTTATGAAAGGAGTTTGAGATTTAGGCATGTTTATACACCATGTCAGATATTCTGAGGACTCTAAGAGATTCTGAAGGGACAGGCACACACCTGATATGCTTCTGAAATCTTTGCTCTCAGGATAGTCGTATCTACAGTAGATTCTCCGCCTTGTAGACCCTGTGTCTGCCCTTCTCATTCCACCACCTGTATCTCAGACATAGGCAGAGAGCAGTTGCTATGATGGCAACAGAGCATTATGGGCAAAGTGGAAACTGGCTCTTTGTATTCAGGACTTTGTGGTTAGTCACAGTCATTTCCTATACAGAACACCAAAAAGCTGAATGCATTTTCCACCATGGTGTGTCATATAGCTCAAAACAAATTGATGGCTTGACCATGAACTACAGAATGTAATGGGGCAGAAAATGCAGATACACATCATTTTGCCTCCTATACATTTGTAATTTTTCTCTTCCTTGGTCTAGCAGCATTTGGGACTAGGAATGACAAACGTTTCTTTTTTCTTCATCT
This sequence comes from Suricata suricatta, assembly GCF_006229205.1. NCBI lineage: Eukaryota > Metazoa > Chordata > Mammalia > Carnivora > Herpestidae > Suricata > Suricata suricatta. The sequence goes on along the minus strand of NC_043702.1, from coordinate 84,884,510 downwards.
TTATTTTTCTGTAGGATAGAAAAACAAAACATAGAGAGAGAGAAACTATATTTAGATCAACAGCCACATCATCATTTATAGGAAAGAAGGCTTTCACAGTCTAATGTTTTAGAATTAAATTATTAAGTACAAGTCCCACATTGTGTCGAATCACTGTTTGGCTACAAGCAGGTGGAGAAGCGTAAAAACATTTGATAACCTTTATTTCTTATTGTACCTCAGTATTCCAATATTTCAGGGCTCTGGTTGTTGCTTGACTACTTTGATTGTCTCATTTAATCTGAGAAATACACTTGTTGTGTCCCACTTTACTAAAGAGGAAATTGAAGGTAGAGAAATTATGTAACAAGCTCATGGCCAAATCCCTTAATTTAGGCTTGTATTTACATTAATTGATTGCTTAACTGCCTGGTCCATCAACTGTCAAATGAGCTGATTGGGTTAGTTTATTCCTATGAATCTTTCTGATTTTAAACTTCCATGATTCCATGAAGTGCTTTTCTAATGTGTGTTAATCTGAGCCAGATTAGTTTTCTCGTATTATTGCTTCAGATTAGCTATATTCAAATTATTTCCCTTCAAAAAGACTTTTAAACCGTATATACAGGTCTTCCAGCATGAAATATCCCCATATGCTGAGACTATATATCTGTGTAGGTGGATGTATGTGTGTGTATACATATATTTACATACACACATACATACCTATAAAAATTTTAATATAAGATATTTATAATACATGACAAAACTTGGCGTTTTTCATATATCTTCCTATTTAATCCTAGAAACAGCCTAGTGTGGTAGATAGTGTTTCCATTTTATGGATGAGAAAACTGAACCTCAAGGAAGTTAAATAACTTTACTAAAATCATACAGCTAGTAATAAAGAAATTTGTATGTAAATCTAAATATTTCTGATTCCCAAGGTCCCTTTTCTTTTCACCTATGCCACACTGCCACCGTTTTTACAGCCTTTTATTTACTTGAACTGATGATTTTATACTGAGTTTCTATTATGTCCCTCATGGCATTTCCTTTCCCAACTCACTGTCTTAGGTGATGGTTCACAGCAGTCCCAGAAAATAAAGATTACAGGTCTAGAATTCTACTTTCCCTTCCCAATGTGGGTAGTTTGCATATAACTGAAAGAGTAAGTGGATTTGCAAATGCAATGTGTTTATGTTTAAAGCATGTTTATAAGCAGTATGAGTACTAACAAACATCCAGAAACAATGTAAAAAATATAAAAAGGAACTTATAAGTCACTTATCCAAGATATGTTGGTTATGGAAAACATCGAATGACAGGGCTTAGGGACTTACTTTTCAGAGATGTAAAAACTTGTAGCTTTCAAACTTTTTCTTAATTATCAGTATAGTCTTTGTTTGTAAAATGAAATTTCATGTGGAAATCACATATATTTTTGGTGACTGAGTGCGGATGCTGACCCCTCAGGGATTCCTTAACACGCTGATTCTTTACTAATACTACAATTATTTCCCACAGTGTGACCATTTATTATCTAACTCATTCAATAAAGACTAACAAATGCTTATCAATCAAATCTCTAGGAAAAAAAGATCTTGGATCTGTAACATTTGCTGATTTTCATAGTATAAATACTCCTACCATGTTTAACCTGTAGTGTATTACCAAACTGGAGTTGGGCAGAGTAACACACAGTCCACTCTGCCCTGGCATTATAAGCCATATCCAGCAACCCCACAAATTCATCCTGGTGGAGGGAAATGGTCCCTAAGATGCACCTCATGTTTTAATTTCCTCTCATTCTCTTAACTATATTAGAAATCTATTTGAATTAGCAAGTAACAGTAACAACGCTACAAATGAAATGTTCCTAGAGAGTTTATTTCCATTTCATTTTATCAGATTGTATTTTTAGGTTTTCTAATCATTTTATTTCACATTAGTAGAATATTAAGTTAGGTAATAGGTATTTTGAGTTGGGAAAATGGGGTGGGTGGCATTTGAAATCTGTCATTTTGAACTGAAAACCACTGTGGAGAGACAGCCAAAAATGAGGAAATTGGATATAGGGATGAGGGTGGGTTGCAGATAACAAAAGACAATAAAGTTCCAGAGAATAAAATGTAGCACTGATGGTAGAAATGATGGGATAAAAAAATTCTATATACTTCTTCATTCAGCAAGTTCCAATGCTCCTTAGAAAACCAGTATGAGTTTCCTAAAGTCTTTGTGCACATGCCACTCACTGCTATGCCCTGCATTTAACTGACACTATATGCTTAAGGCTCTTTATTTTTGAGATAAGGCAAGACAACTAGATGCAGAAAATTAAAACAAACTTTTAAAACTGGCCAATTAGACATTATGCTATGGGTATAATGATATTAAACCCTATTTTTGTGCGGACAAAGTTTAAAGAAATGGTATTCAAGCTGTTTCCCTGCTATTGACTTAGATAACTACTATTGTTCTTTGCTCAGCTAATTGAATTTTCTATGGCAGTGTGGTATTTTCTGTAGACAAAATTGAAATCAGTATAAATTTAAAGAAGAGAACACTCTAAATGCTCCTGAGAGTGAAATCACCCTTTCCTCTACTCACAGGATTGGTCAATAAAGCAGCATTAAAACAAAATGGAAGAGCCCCTGGGTGGCTCAGTTGGTTGAGTGTATGTCTCTTGATTTTGGCTCACATCATGACCTTATGGTTTGTGGGTTAGAACCACCTGTTGGTCTCTGTGGTGACAGTGCAGAGCCTGCATGGGAGTCTCTCTCTCCTTCTCTCTCTGCCCTTTCCCCTTGTGTCCTTCTCTCTCTCTCACTCGCTTGCTCGCTCGCTCAAAATAAATAAATAAACTTGAAAAAATCTTGAAAAAAAGATAAAATAGAAAGCCACATTTTTTTGAGGGAGTTTGGAAAAATATATCATTTAAAGAAATTTTACAAATTCTTTACTCTAACCTTCCCTTCTTGTGAGTTATAAATAGCAGTAGTTGGCTTTATTCAGAATTCAGAAAGTCTCTTTGTGTTCACACAAACATAGGCAAAAGGGACCCATGTACATTTTCCAAAATTCTCCAATATAGCTAGAAACACTATTCTTGCTAGTAAAACAAGTGTGGTGTTTTCAGTGAGAAGATGAAGATGATGATCATGATGATGATGATCACAATGATGATGAAGAGGAGGAGGAGGAGGAGGAAGAAGAAAAGAAGGAGGATGGTTCTTTCTTTCAGCTGATTGAAAAGATTTTTTTTCATAGAAATCTTGAAATATAAAGAAATCTTTTTGTTTTGTTTTGCTTTGTTTTTTTTCTATCTGAGCAACTATTTCCCTAACTTTTACTTTCATAGTCTTTTCTCTTGGATATTGGTCCTTAAGTCATTTTATAATTCAAAAAAACAACATCAAGGGTGGGGAATATTGTCTAATAATCAAGACTGAGGGTGGCTAGAGATATGAAAATTTTGCTTGTCTTCTGATATTTATAGATTCAATTGTTCAGGCTAAAAAATTTTGCCATAAGTTAACTAACTAGTACCCCACTTCCACTGGGTTATTCATAATCATTGTATATTTTCCAGACATGACTGAAAGATGCTTATAATGTCATAGGTGAACACTGAATTTTTAAGTATTTTTTAGAAGTGTCTTTGAATTTTCTAGAGGATCAAATAGCAGGCTGTAATCAACTCCTACTCATTTAAAAAGTAATGTATTTTTAGATCAGAATCATTATTTCTAATTAATAAGACTTTGTCCCACCTTGCACTTTATGCATGTTTATGACAAAATGACATTATCCTCTAGCCACTTAACCTCCATTATCTGAGATGATCATTTAATCCCTTTTATCCTTGTAAAGTTCAGTTGCTTTGGTCTGTAATGGCATTTCTTTGCCTGTCCTACTTTTCTTGCTTGTGCGGTAGTGTGTGTATGTGTCTGTATAACATAATGTCCTAAATGATATTCACCATATGACTTGAATAACAAGCACTTATTTAAAAGAGATAGGTAGGGAGGGAGAAGAAAAGAAGAATTACAGTTTTTAGACACTGATCATATGGGGATTGTGCAAAGCTCACCATTGTGAAACAGAGAGTAACATTACCGAAAACAAACACAACATATGTTCATGAACATTGAGCATATGGTCAACAAAGAATGTGTGATTGAGGTAAAGTAATTGCACTGTCAGCTTTTCAGAGAAGCTTTTTTTTCCATTTCAATTCAGATCAACAAATTTTACTGTACATTTACTCTGTGTAAGGCACCATGTTAGGAAAGCTTTTCTGAAGGGAACTGAGAGATGCTTCCTCCAAGAGAGGATGCAAATGGGGGCAGATGTGGAAAGAGGTGGCAGTAGATTTGGGGCAGTCAGTGGTTTCTCCCAAGCAACTGTAGAACCAGAGAAGATTACATCTGGAAGAAATGCAGAGATCATTTAGTTTACTTCTTCATTCATTTATTTATATATTCAACATATATTTATTGTGCACTCTTTACATGCCAAGATTTATATGAGGCAAAGAAAGGCATGATAGCAAATGGTTGAAAGATAGTCAGTCCCTGCTGCACAAATTAAGGGATTTAATTTATACCCAGTTGCACATTAGCATCTTTTGCTGTTAAGTGTGCAAAATATAAACATATTTCCTTTAAAGTAGGCAGTTCTATGACTTGAGATATTTAGAAGAGAAGGTCAGGGAAAGAATTGAGTTAATTCCTGGGCTTGCTGGGAAGAATCAACAAAAAACAAAGGAAGAATTCTATACTATTATAGAATGCTCAAGGACCTTACTTCAGACAATGCAAATCCAATATCCTTTGTCACAATGAAAATTGCCTTGACTGTGTGTTTTGAACTGCTGGGTTGAAATGTTGACTCTTTTCCTAATATACCCAGTTCTATTACTACAGAATGATACCTACGGTTGTGTTCTCACTAGTTTCCTAGTCTCTAAATGTATGAATTTTGTTTAGTGTTATATCTTTATTATTTCACCTACTTTGGAGATATTTGAGTTTTCTGAAACTTGTGGCATTTTATGAAGCATGAGTCCTCTAGCAGATTTAAGAAAATATCCCATTATGCAAAAAGAAATAACATGGTAAGTTAGATTAAATAATCAATTTTTATACCACATAATATTGGTATTAAGCTCTTAGAAATTAGATTAGTGTCACAGTGAATATTCAATTATTAATAAAATGTCAATAACCAATTACATATAATTACCATATAATGGGTTAAATACTTTTAAATTATCTTCAGTGTTATTTTTACAAGAATATATGAGACAAATGTTTACTCTTTTAACATTTCATTAATGGACATTAAAAAATCAATCTCTCGAAAATTAGATACTAGTACCCTTGGATGTGTATTTAGCACAGTTACTGTGATAAAATTGATTTTTTTAGCTCTAGTTATTTTTTAAAAGTGATCACATTTGTTGGTATTTAAAAGTTATTGTGCACAGTTTTACACATAAACTACTCAAATTATCAAGCTATCTGTATATCTATCTTATAGCAAGATACATAAGATATGCACATACATGCAAAGTGAAAGTAAAACTGAAGCAAATAACAAACATGACTAATTTCATTTGCTAATTTTATCTTCCCAAGGTGGAAATATTCTGGTGGTAATTACATATGGACTAGACATTTAATATTTACATAGTTATCACACTAAACCCATATATGATGTGCACACATACTTTTAAACTTTCTTTGCACAAGACAGATGGTAAAAGTCACATTTCTTTATACTATAAAATAGATATTTTAGTGAAAAAATGTGCAAGTATGTTTGGATACTAGTATAGGCTTTACATCATGGGCTATGTGATCTTTATCAAATTGCCTAATCTAGTCTTTTGATCAACCATGTAATTATATTCAAACAAAAACAGTAACATTTCCATATAAAAAAGTGGTTTAAAAATCCTATCTTTGATTATTCTTCAAAAGTCTATATTTAACCACTCTAGAATTTTGTTTGATTTTAGAGAGAGCTAAAAAAATCTGGTTTTCTTATGCCACACAACTGAATGTCAAATATCCATCACTCTTTCTTTTTCCTACACTTAAATGGTAGGAATATGGGGAATATGTTAACTTATTTTCTGTCCAGTCTATTAAATAAAGTATGATAATTCATCATCATTATATTAATAATATGGCACTCACATCCAAATGGCAATTTATGTCACTCTTAATATTATTGGTCACCCATAAGAGTCAATGTTTTCTTAATTCTAGCCCAATTTCTCTTATGGACAGTACACTACCTTTGATTTTTCTTAAATCTTAGATGTGAGTTGGGGAAGGTATGCATATAGTCAAGTTACTGATGGTTGAATAGATATGGGAGTGTTTACATCATTGGAGGCCACGTAGGTCAGGAGTTCCCTGACACAGTAGAGACTTCTAGTGCTCACCCATTTCTGATTTCCTTCTCCCTCCTGGGTTTACAGAAAAACAACTTTTTTCAGTCCCTTTGATTTTAGGAAAAGGCATACGACTAGTCTAGCAAATGACAACCATCACTTCTGGTTGAAACTCTTAAAAGCCAGTGTACCATTTCCATGTTCCCTTTCCCCCTACAATGATGACCTCGGAAGCCATTTGTTAAGATGGCAGTGTCACTAAAAGGTGTCACGAGATGGCAAAGCACATTTTCTGAGAGTAATCAGACTTTGTGTCAGCAAAAAAGAACTAAGCCATTGAGTTTCAGGGCTTGTCTGTTGCAGCACCTAGTTAGTTAAATACCTTGAGCTAGTACATCTCTGGCCATCTGAGAGATGTGTGATAGCATAGGGGAAAAAGCCAGATCTAACATATAGTGATCCATCACTGTATTGGCTCTGGAAAACAAACTATAAAGGTGATTCCTTCCCTGTGTCAAAATGTGGTTCATAACTGCAACTCCCTATAAGGGATGGCAGGAATAAGGATGGCAGGATAAGGATCATTGAAACCTTAAAATGTCCAAAATAGAAAACGATATATTTTCTTTCATACCCAGTGTACTTAATGTGTCTTTAATTTGGGGGAAATAGAGCAGACATTTACTGTACTTCTTAATTTTTATAGTTCAATCTATTTTCGGAGCTGACAGAACTCAAGGTCCATATATGGTCCTTGCCTATGAGAAAATGGAATATACAAGTTTTGCATATGAGATAAGAGTATCTCCAAGATCACAAGCTTTGACTATATAGGATAGTGCATTCATGTTAACGTCAGAATTTCAAGGAAAGAGATAAGTAAATGTTTATTTAGCTTTAAAGACATGGAGAAGATGAAGTTTATGTGGCAGGTTAAGTCAATGTACTTCACTAATATTTGCAAATTTAAAAAAATAAGCAAAACACCATATTAATGTTTTGGAGATGACTGAGATGCACTATATTCCCTTACAATCTCTGGAAAGGAGGATAAATAGTATTTGCCTTCAATTTGGCAATGAAAAAATTACAAGCTCCACTATATAATTACTATGTCGTGTTTATGTGAAAGAGGGGAAAACCAAGTGGTTTGAGTGAAGACTACTTATAATGACCACCTTTAATCTTAATTCAACATAAAATGTTCCCTTTCTTCTAAAATAAAAAGACAAAATGGAAGGTTTCAATATCAGTTACTAGATTATAAATGACCCATTGGAGTATCCTCAAGTGTGTCTGTGTGCTTGTACTATGGGGATTGTAGAAAAATGAAAAGTGCAAAAAGATTACAAGCCAAAGTACCAGCTTTACTCCTTAGTTAATTGCTCCAATAGAGAAATCTAGTGAAGTTTTAACTGAGGGTCAAAATCAATTTGAATTGGAAATTTGACTGATTTTTATACATTGATCTTATATCTTGCAACCTTCCTAAATTTGTGAGTTTTACTAGTTTTTATTAATAATTTATTTGGTTATTTTCTACTTAGGCTGTCATGTTGTCTGAAACTGAGATATTTCGTTTCTATTTGTTTCAACCTGCCCTCCTCTGATTTTGTTTTCTTGCTTTATTGGACTGGCTGGTACCTCCAATATGATGCTGAATTTTAGTGGGGAGCACATACACACTTGTCTTGTTCCTGGTTTAAAAAATATTTAATCTTTCATCCTTTAAGAATAATGTTAGCTATAGAATTTTGTGAAATGTCTTTTATCATGTTGAATAATTGCGCTTTAACTCCTTCATTTCTGAAAGGTTTCCTTGTGGTTATTGTTTCTGTTGTTGTTGTGAATATATGTTGATTTTTGTATCAAATGCCTTTTCTACATAAATTTAGATGATGATATAGTTTTCTTCTTAGTCTTTTGATATAATTAACTATATTGATTGATTCTGAATATTGAAGCAACTTTATATTCCAGTATCACCATGAATTGGTCATGATGTACTATCATTTTCATATACTACTGGATTCAATTTGTTGATAATTTTATTACTTTTTTGTTTATGAGGGACATTTCAAGTACTAATGGGGATGCAAAGCAACTGGAGCCTTCATATTTCCATTAAGAATACAAAATAACACAGTCACTCTGAAAAACAGTTTGGCTGCTTGTTATAAATTTATACATTTGGTTTGTATAACTCAGAAATCCCACCCCTAGAAATTTCACTAAAAGGCAAATTTCTCTTAAAATCCATTCATGAAATTCTAAGAGTTTTATTCATAATCACCCCAAGCTGGGAACAACCCAAATGTCTTCCAACTGGAAAACGGATAAACAAAATATTTTACATCTATACAATAGGATACATAAAAATAATGAAGAAGTGATTTACAGAACATAGATCGATCTCAAATATGTTGTATGAAAGAAATCAGACATGAAAGCTTGAATGCTATATAATTCACTTAAATGTCATCCTGGAATAGGTAAAATAATAAGCACAAAAGACAAACCAGTCTTAGAGGTTAAGAATAAGAAAAGGGGGTTGTTAATAACTGGGAAAAGGCAACTCTCTGAGGGTGGCAGAAATGTTATGTCTTGAATGAATTGGTGTTCAATAATGATACACATTTGTCAAAACTCATTGAACTATACACTAAAAATTATGAGTTTTATTGCATATAAGCTATACCTCAATAAATCTGATTCAAAAACAAACTACTATTCCTAAAAATGATATAAGGTATGATTCTTGGCTTCATAATCTAAAAATGTTACTCAAAACTAAACTACTGATTTCTAATAAAAATATAGACCTCTTTCTTAGTTTTCTCCACAGCTTTTGTTACTTAATAATTTTACTTAAAGCTACTATTCTATCCACTCCCAATGTCATATATTATAGAAACACTTTCAAATATCTATAAACAGAATTCTGTCCTAAATTTGAGCTACTGAAGACCTATTCTTTGGTTAGTTTTTCATGGTAGGACATACCTGATCTCTGAGATAGAAACATGTTTTCCTCTTCTTTGTGAAATACTTTTCAATATAGCACATTTGCCTCTATAAGATTCATGGGACAGGCCCACATTTTTAGCTCTTCAAAAAAAAGTTAAAACTAGAATTTTGTTGGGATCATTCACAATAAAACCAAAATTTGAGCAATGTACATTCTGAAATCATTTTACAGAAAACTTTCAAATTACTGAGGTCTAGTTGTCAGCTTCCCTAATACTGATGCGATGATTTCTAACTTGGGATTATTTTGTGAAGCTACTCTTATGTATTTCTGCTTGAGTCTCATAATGTACATTGTTTTAAAAGCAGGAATGATAGTAATATTGCTATCATCTTATATTAACAATTAAATGAGGTAATTAGTAACTATGTAAAACTATTAAACTAATACCTGGAACTTAATGCTCATTAAATGATGGCTTCTCATTGTACTGTTATTTTTTAGAAAGAATTAACATATAAATTTTAGATAAAGATTGATGAATAAATCTAGGTTTTATGAGGGTGAGGAGGATTCCAGTTCTTTAATTGGAACTTCAGAGCATTCTTAAAAACAATCAAATACTTAAGTAGTACACTGAGCACACTACCTAAACATGGTAACAATTTGATAAATTTTAGCTTTTTAAAAATAACATCTTATTGTTAGGGTTGGCCGGGTGGCTCAGACAGTTGAGTGTCTGACTCTTGATTTAGGCTTAGGCCATGATCTCACAGTTTGTGAGAATGAGCCCTGTGTCAGGCTCTGCACTGACAGTGCAGGGCCAACCTGGGATTCTCTCTCCCCCTCTTCTCTGCCTGTCCCTCACACTCTCAAAATAAATAAATGAGATAAAATAAAAATAATATTGTATTATTATAAAATAATAGCAACAGCAAGAATGGCCCACATATCATTTATCAAGAAAGATAAGTATAACAGTATTATGGTTGATTTAATGACAGTGATTGAAGGCCTAAGTGTAAGTGAAAGAAATAAAGATAAACTGGTAAAATCATCCCTTGGATTACTGAGAAATGTGCCAGCTTTAGTCTGTTTTCCTTTGGGTTGGCATAGAATAGAAATGCTTTTATAAGGATCTCTGAGTGTTTCAGCTCAAGAGAGCTTCTTGTACTTTCCATTTTCATGAAGTGGGGAGAAGAGAAAGCAGTAAGAATGGCTCATAAGGTTGTACTGGTAATGTGAGTAAGGCCAAGGAAATATGTGCCAATTTTGCAATTAGGTTGCCTAATAATTTTTGAAATAATATTTTCAAGGCTATGCAGCCTCCCTCTGATCTGCTTCGAATAGGAACATTCTACTTGGAGGGAACCAAAAGGACTCCCAACACCCTTCATTTTTTTCCACTTATTTATGCCTTAACCAGTGTTGATATATGACGTTATAACATCAAGTACACTATAGTCCTTGAAATTGAATGGCTAAGATCCATTAAAAAATTCAAGTTAATGAACAAAGAAATAGTTGAAGCCTAGTAGTTTTCTACATTATCAATGTCCTCCTACTGGTTCTTAGATTCATTTTTCAGGTGTTAATAGCTCGGACACACAGAGTTTGAATCATTACCTCATTGTTATTGATGCATAGTTTGTCTCTGAAGATGAACCCTGCATTTATCTTCAATTATGTTTTATCATGAAAAATTACCAGGGAAAGACTCCAGTAGAGATTCAGTCATTTAATTAAAATAAATGTATCCTGTTAATGAATAGAATTAGGCCTACAATACACACTCTTTGATTTTATTTGTATTTAAAGATTTTTTTTTAATTCCCCAAAGAATTAATTATCCTATGTAAAATTCTTCTGATCTTAGATACACATTAGAGCAGTTGTTTCAAGCTGTGTTCTACTGTGCCCTGGGAATTCTGGAAAAGCTTTCTAGGGGCTACTGTGGGATGGAATATAGGTAGATGGTAAGTGATCAGGGCCCTCATTTCCACCCAGCTTGAGTAATCAAGATTCTATCTAATTTATGTAGGGGAATCACCATTAAAAAGTAAAAAGTGTTTCTTGACTAAAAGAGGAAATATTTTGGAAGCTGAATCTCCAGCCAGTACCATCTTGCATCCTCCTTTATTTATTAATTACCTTTCATGATGGAAAACTATTTTACAAACCATGAGAATGAGATTCTTAGGGGAAAATATGTTTGTATTTTATTCCTTGTATTTAAAAATAATTTTTAAAATGTATAGATACTAATTTTATATGCAATGTAATAAGATATTAAAGAAACATAGAGAAATTGAAGTAATCGAAAACTTGAAACATATCAGTAAATTTTCGAAAACCTTGACATTTGTACAAAATTATTAATAAGTGAACATCTGTTCTTTAAAGGTAATACTTTAATTATTTTTATATATAATCTCTATCAATACTATAATTTCCACTGAAATGATTAAGAATTTTAGTGTAAAAATTCCAAATATTGCAAGCATGAAGTATGTTAAACAAAAAACTTCTAACAAAAATAACAAAGTCCAAGACATTTAAAAAACTATGAAAACCTGCTAAATCATATATATGTAGATGAATACACTATCCTCCTTTTCACTCACATACTCTACAAACTAACAAAATAAACTTTAAAGCAAATACTAAAAAATCATTTTTCTAAGTTTATTAGAATTCTACTTATATTGATTGAAGCCATATATATGTATAAAACCTTGAAAAATTTAAAGATAGCACATAAATACTTTAAAAGTTTTTCTTACTGTTCTGTCAATGACAAATATTATGAAAAAGTAAATATCAAAATAAATATATTTTTAATTTTTCTGTAATGTTACACTGTTAACCAAATAATCACAGATCAGATTGTATTGTAAAGTAATATTTGCAAACTGTTCCTTTATGTCCACTTTAATTTGCAAAAATTGTCAGAAAAAAATCCAAGTTAATACTAAGGTTGCAACATCTTTCTCCACTCCATGGGTGATTTTCAGATTGATTAACAAACATGAAGGCATGGAAAACAATGAGAAAGGAAACAGGGAACAGATGTAGACTCTGAAAAACTGTGGTAACCATAGCATGCTAGCCAGAAAGCAGTTCTGCTCTCTTCTGTTGTTTTCTAGTTTTAATGATTTATTAATTAATTACATTATATTCCAGGAAGGATAACTCCACAAAAGATCAGCAAGCTTGTCAGTGAATCCTGGCAACAGCACTACATTCCTGCCTTCTAGTCTTTTCCTGTAGAGTTTCGTGGATTTGCATGAATGAAAATAGTCACTTAACTCAATAATTTTATATATTTGGCTATTGCTTTCTCTTGGAGACATTTTCCATGATAATTACTTTAATGTTCAATTTACTTTGTATGTTTTCCTCTGGTATCAATGACAAATTGTGAGCCTTAAAAAAAATTCACTTCCTCACAACTTTCTTTTATGCCATTTGTATTCATTTTGTCTGTATTACAAAAGATCTTGGAAACCATTGTTGCTTTAAATGCAACTAATGAAATGCCCCTTTTAAGAACTAGGCAATGGAATAAGAACACAAAATCAGAAGCAAGAATAAACTAAAAACAAACAAAAAAAAAAAGAAATAAATACAGTGGCAGAGCCATTGATCTCACATTCACACTATGACATAGAGACTTTAGGATCTTCTTAGTGATTATTGAACTAATAATTTTTGAAGCCTTATTTCCATCTCCTTATAAAGAAAGTGCAGATGGTCAGTGATATAAGGGAAGAACTACTGGTGAACCCTGCATTTATCTTCATATGCATTTCATCATGAAAAATTATCAGTGAAAGACTCCACTTGAGAGTCAATTACTTAAGCTAAATGAACTATTAATTGTGCAGCATAGTGTTGATGGCCAGATACACATGCTGTGCTGTGGCTATATTACGGTTAATATTAGTCGATGGAGTTAGAGTCCTTTGCTGACCTCTGACAAGCATTCTAAATCTTCTGTCAAGATGATGCTCTAAACGGTTAAATAAATAGCACTCATTTCTGATTATTGTAAAACTGAATACTTCACTTTTTTTTCTTTTTTAAATTGTTTTTAAAACTTTAATGTTTATTTATTTTTGAGAAAGAGAAAGTGGGAGAGAGAGAGAGAGACAAAGCAAGGGTAGAGCAGAGAGAAAGAGGGAGACAAAGGATCCAAAGCAGGATCTAGACTCCAAGTTGTGAGCACAGAGCCCAACGCAGGGCTTGAACCCACAAACTGCAAGATCATGATCTGAGCTGAAGTCGGACACTTAACCAACTGAGCTACCCAGCCTGCCCTCCCCCCACTTCTATTTCTATGCAACCTATGCAATGACACATGAATTGGGAATGTGGTGGGTTTCAAACTACAGGAAACAAATGATATAGTGACAGTCCACTCAACAAAATTTAGATGTGGTTTTGTTATATCAAAGTAGAGGGGAAAGAGAAGAGTTTCAGAGAAATATATCATTATTTTTTCTAAATTTTGAAAAAGATACTTTAAAAGGAAAAGGACATTATTATGACATACTTCTGTGATAAAAACCCATTAATAATGTTGAACAATTTTAAATACAGTTGCAAAAAGACGGTTTACTTGCCTTTCATTTTAGATGATTATCAGGTGCCTTGTTAAAAAAGTGAAATTCCAATTGGGTTGTTTTGCCTGCTGCTTACAGCAAGTTATCCTTCTCTTTCATGGTTATACTGTAAAATTGTCAATAACTGATTCTTTCTTCCCTGTTCACAGTCAAGGATCTTATTTGCTGATTAAAATAGCTTCATGTTGCATGCTTCACAAAACTTCTAAATACTTGTTTTAAATCATAACTTTGCTTTTAGAGTGACATGCTCTTCTTTCCAAAAGACCATCTGCTTTCAAATGACAATGGTTTTCATGAGTAATTCTAAGGAGAAACATAGTTATTACACTTTAACACAATTTTGCTAGAATAAAGGGTAACATTGAACTACAATTTAAATGTATTGAACACTTTTCGTGTGGTACTTAAAGGCCAAATTGTCACTACTATAATAAGGATTTCAATAACAGATTTCTCTGGTTCCAGATTCAAGGTTAAGTGACAGAATCACCACACTAAAGGAAGAAATAGCCAATACTATTGTAATTAAAAAATCCTTCATAGTTATCAAATGTATTTTCATACAAAATTAATCCTACCAAATTTAAAAATTTCTACTTTTGTTTGCTTTTTCATTATAGCAAATACCAAATGAAACTCTACAATATATAACTTTTTAAAATTATAAGTGTATGAATCATTTGTTGAAATGCATGTACATTTTACTCTATTTTGCTTTGTCTTATTATAGTTGTTTAGAGTCATTTGTTTTGAAATTTTAAATTCTTCACTTTGTTTATATGTATTTTAATATAGTGCTTCAGTTATATCAGAGTTTTAGGCAGCTTTTTGGAATTTAGACTTATTTAATTAATTAATTTCAGAGAAAGAGAGGGTCTTTCATTCCTGCTGATTCTAATTACCCTGGAATATTACTGAAACTGAATTAGTAGTTGATTAAGTAGCTATGGTGTCTTCATTATACGAAGTAAACAGAGTTGAGGGAAATAAAAGTTAAGAAGAATATAATAAAACGAATTTTAAAATTGCATGGTGAGTAAGCATGTGATGAATACTATTAGATTTAAAAAATTAAAGTAAGAGACAGAAGAAATGGGATGGGGAGGGGAGAGAAACAAAGTCACGGGGAATAAGGACTTAACCCTTTAAGACTGGAATCATGTGTAACACAAGGGCCATCAGAATGAATAGGAAGATGAAAATGGTATGAATACAAGTAAAAGGACAAAAAAAAAAAGGAAAGGCTTGAAAAAAGTAAGATATAGAATAAAAAGAAGGCAATGTTAAAACAGTAGATATTTGGCAAACAGCAATACAAAAGCAGCTCCCTGAAAAATCTCTATAGAGATCTTGAGGTGTAAGTTTTAGATCACTTACTCATCACCTTAAAAAAAAGGTTACTCTCATCCTTGGAACGGGTATTTTAGTCTGGAACAAATAAACTGCCTCTCCATACCTTGAACATTGGTATGGCACTCATGAAGTGTTTTAACCTTAACTAATGTTAAATTCCATGAAAGGGCATGGGGTAAGCAGCAAGAGTTGCTAATGGAAACATGTTCCCTTTGCAGCCCTGCAACTCTGAGGAAAGGAAAATGGGAGATTACTGATTCCAACTGACAATTGGAGAAGCTTACTATTATATCAAGACAAATGCTTCATATTTTGTAAAACTGAAACTCCTATACATCATCTGATTACAAATCTCAAATTAAATGAAACACCAGGTGAAGCTCTTTTGCTGTCAAACCTGATTAAAATCTGGTCGGACTGGAAGGCTGCTGTCCTTGCCAAAATCTGCCCTAATCAGCTCTTCAAGTGTAAATTTATCTGAATGAACACACCTATTTTTTTTAAATCAACATATTTCATCTTTAAAACTGAAGATTAATTAGTTTGTTCACCACTGAAGATTTATAGAAGAAAGTGCCTCATAGGGTATGTGAGTAATAAGATGCTTATGAAATATTCTGTATTTTTAAGGAAGGTATAACAGCATCTTTTATATACTTTTCCTGACACTCAAAATATATTTTAATAAAAGCATATAATTTGTGTCTTATGGTACCACAGTACTAGCAAAATTAAGTCCTGTGACAAGTTCAAAGAATAGTACTTAATGCAGTCTTCAGGGAATACTACATCAAAAATTCAAAGAACTTTCCATATTTGGGAAAATACACACAAGTATATTAGACTGTATCATTTTTATCAGAACCTGGGAATGTTTTCTTAAAGGCCCATCAATATTTCCATCACAGGCTTGTTGACTGGTAAAATAAGTGGAGTTGTAAAAATATTGCTTTGAGCAAAAATCTCATAATATTACTTTGGGTGCAAAGTAATTAAATATTTAAAGATTTTTCATGAAGTTGATATGGTTACTTTTAGTTTACTGAAAATTATTGTGAAAAAAAGCTACTTGATCTACACTGTTTTCTGGAGTATTGAATGTAAGCTAATAACAGCTTGAAAAACTGGCAGGCATAGTGGGGACCTAGTTGTTTTTAGCACAAATATCCATCCTTTATATTGGGATAACTTACTGGAAGTTAAGCAAAGGGAATTTATATTTATTTTATATTTAACATACTCATACTTATTTATTTTTACTTATTTTATCATTTATACTTATTTTACCTACTGACTGTACTCTTCCATTTCCCATGATATTATAGAAAAGAAAGGACCCAAGCAAGAAAACAGACCACTTGCCTTTTATAGAAAAATGTCACACTGTCTCTGTGTACATCTGTGTGTGTATGCACCATGCATACACACCTATTCCCAAACACATCAGATATTGAGGGAAGATAGACATAATTGCCAAAGCTAGTGTGGGGATGCACCTCTATTTTTATGTTTAATTTAGAAATTTAGTTTTAAGTTAGTATTTCAGAGCCTGCTTTGTATTTTGTTGCTGTTGTTTTGATAAATGATGGGAGACAATCAGTATGGAAGGTGTCTAGAACTATATTACTGGGAAACACACAGGCAAATGTAAAAAAAAAAAAACAGAAAAAGAGGATACACAATATAATCTAAATTCCAGTCATAGTTGTGAGATTTATTAACTATGTTTTCTTAGGCCAGCTGCTTTACTTCATTAACTATAGGTTGTGTGTGTGTGTGTGTGTGTGTGTGTGTGTGTGTTTGTATTTCATCTGGAGATTATGTTGGTTCAACCTTTTTTCACTTACTAGCATCAACAAATGTCCAATAAACCAAACTATTACTATTTAGAAAGAATAAAAGTTGAGAGCAAAATCTCTCTTGAAGCAAAATTTAATAAGAACCTGGCAGTCTGAATCCTTGTCACAAAGTATGTGGCTCATGGTGTGTCACCCAGGTCCAATTTATCCTTGAGTTAAACCTTTTTTTTTTAATATTTATTATTTATTCTGAGAGAGGAAGACAGTAAGCAGGGAAGAGGCAGAGAGAGAGGGAGAGAGAGACAGAATCCCAAGCAGGCTCTTCACTGTCAGCACAGAGCTCGACAGGGGGCTCAATACCACCAACCGTGAGATTGTGACCTGAGCCGAAATCCAGAATCCAGAGTCAGACACTTATCTGACTGAGCCACCCAGGCATTCCCCCTTGAGTTAAATTTTAAATGAAACTCAAATCTTTGATTTAAGGGTACATCCTACCTAGCCAGTCAGATCATTGTGATTCATTGAGCTTCGAATTAACCTATATCTGATTTGTTAAATCAGTTTCACTTTTAAGAAATAACAAGTTCTCCCACTCTGTCAGGCCCAGAAAGTTTAAACTAAAACAAACTTACTCATATTCCCATTCATCAATGAAAAAAATACTTATAAATTATCAGAAAAATAATTGAGTGGTAATTCAAACTCCATTATTTTATTCCAATCATAATGTATCCATATCTGCAAGAGTCCCCATACCTCAAGGTAAATTGTTTCCAAACATATGCCTATCACTAGTAAAGACAGTATCGTTATATTACATTACATCATAAATACATTATTGAATTTATAAACTGCCTTCTGGTTTAGCATTGTTGGTATGTAGCTGGCCTGCTTTGCCTTACTTTGGATGCTATTTTAGGCAGGGTTTTGTTTTGTCTTGCTTGTTTTGTTTGTTTGTTTGTTTGTTTGTTTTACTGGGATTGATGTGGATTTTTCTTGTACTTACTTTTTTTAACCTCAGTTTCAACCTGAATGTACAGATATCATTCTATTCTATTCTATTCTATTTTATTCTATTCTTCTATTCTATTCTATTCTTCTATTCTATTCTATTCTATTCTATTCTATTTTAGTCTAGTCTAGTCTAGTCTAATTTGTTTTGTTTTTTTTACCTTGGATGACATGTGAAAAGATTCCAGTGGGAGTGCAGAATCATCACTACTCCATTTGGCTGAAATCCTGACAGTTGTTAAATATAATAGAGATGGTATATTTTAAATTCTTTGAACTGGAAACATTTTCTCTTTCATTTGCAATTGTAGAGGATTCATATGTTTTCTCTCACTAACACCAAAAAGTAGCATACACCATGGCCAACTTTGGGAGGAATATTTTTTAATAGTAAATGATAATACAATTTTCAGTCTACTTTCCCTTTTAAAATGCTACATTCAATCATTCCATTGCTGATCTAATTAAATAAACATATAGAAACTTGTTGACAGTACTAAAAGAAAGGTGGGTTGAAAAAAAAATCTAAATGGTAGACTGTGTCCCTGCCTCAAGGAGAATTTTCCTTATTTATGTGGAGAAAGCAAGTTAATAAAGCAGCTGTGTTAATTTTTGTGATATTAGAAATAATTTTATAATTTGTGAAATCTATATAGTAGGTACTATTCAATAAACTGCCAATTAAAGTTTGACTTTGAAAATAATTATATATATAATTACAGTATTACTCTATATGTATATATATGCACACAGTTCTTATAAATGGATGAGACTGTTCTCAATTGCCTTGCATCATATCTTAACCTACCTTTATGCATATTAATATTTTAAATCTCTGACAGACAAAATGTATATTTGATGTTCACTGTGTGCAGAACAATTTATGGATAGTGAAAGAGTGAAAAAAAGATCCCTTCCCTTATGAATCCTCAAAAAAAGGAAGGGATTTAAACTACTTGTTACTTAAACAACATTATAGTAACTCTATGTTACATTTATACTTAGCTACACAGAGAGCAAAGTGAAAAAACAAAATTAGATTTTTTTTAAATAGGGAGTGATACTCAAATCAGAGATACAAGGTTCAAGTTTGATAGCATCACTCTTCAGCTGATTTCTATTTTCAAGTTCAAATAACATAAGAATGTCATGATTTCAAGGTCTTAATCTTATCGTTTGCTTAAATTATGTCTTCATTTTAATGTTGTTCCAACTTTTTTTTCCTAATAGAATATTAAGACTATAGAATTAAGACTATAAAAGACCGCACTATCTTTAATTTCTTAGGTGCATAGTTCTGAGGGGTACCTTATGCTCTGAAAAACACTTTGCTGTACTTCAGTTTTGGTAACCAAGTTATCAGGCGATCATCAGTCTAATCTACCTTTTGAGTTAACACAATGGAGAGATGTGATAGATGTATCATAACTTATGAGGTATTCTTGTAAAATATTTACTTGGAGTCTAATCATCATCAAATAAACAGAAAAACTCAGATTGCATGACATTCTAAGAGAAAATGTCAATGCTATGATGGACAAAAGGACAGTTTAGAAGTATTCTAGATTAAAGAAGATTAAAGCGCTGTAACCACCATATGCAATGCATTATCTTTGTTTGGATCCTGGACTGGGAAAAAAATAACTATTAGAGGTATTTTGGGTACCACTGGAGAAATCTGATTATGGATTGGATATTACAACAATGTCAAATTTCATGGGTGTGATTATGGTATTGTGCTTATGTAAGAGGATGTCTTGTTCTTAGACTCATTTAGAGGTAAAACATCATGACTTCTGCAAAAAATGCATATATGACCACATATATGTATATTGTGTAAATATTATGCACATGAATACATAATTCAGAAACAGAGAAAGATGAAGCAAATGTCACAGAATATTAATGATTAATAAATCCAAAGCATACAGGTGTTTACTATACGAATCTTACAACTTTTCTGTCAGCTTAAAATTATTCACAAAAGGGAAGAATTCAACTTTGTAAACAATAACTTACATTTATTAGGTAAGCTTCTGGTTAATGATGTCTTAAAATATCAAAAAAGAAAACCCAGCAATAGCACTGCTAGGGATTCTACCCAAGGGATACAGAAGTGCTGATGCATAGGAGCACATGTACCCCAATGTTCATAGCAGCACTGTCAACAATAGCCAAATCATGGAAAGAGCCTAAATGTCCATCACCTGATGAGTGGATCAAGAAGATGTGGTATATATATACAATGGAGTATTACATGGCAATGAGAAAGAATGAAATCTGGCCATTTGTAGCAAAGTGGATGGACCATGAGGGTGTCATGCTAAGCGAAATCAGTCAGGCAGAGAAGGACAGATTCCCATATGTTTGCACTCATAGGTCTAACAGGAGAACAGGAGAAACCTAATGGAGGACCAGGGAGAGGGGAAGAGGGAAAGAGAGTTGGGGAGAGAGAGGGATGCAAAACTTGAGAGACTATTGAATACTGAAAATGAACCGAGGGTTGAAGGGGGAGGGGGGAAAAGAGGTGGTGGTGATGGAGGAGGGCACTTGTGGGGAAGAGCACTGGGTGTTGTATGGAAACCAATTTGACAATAAACTATTTAAAAAAATAAATAAATATGGCCTCACACACACACCAAAAAAGAAAGACAACCCAAATAATTCTGTGTATTGTGGGTTGAATTGTGTCCATCCAAATTTTATATATTGAAGTCTTAACTGCCACTACCTCAGAATGTATCTGTGTTTAAAGACAGGGTCTTTAAAGAGGTGATTAAGGTAAAAAGAGGTCATATGGGCCCTAATACAACGTGACTGTTGTCCTCAAAAGGAAGGGATTAGGACTAAACACAAGACACCAGAGGAAGACAACCAACTATAAGCCAAGGAAAGAGACCTTGGAGTCAAACCAACCCTGACAATACCATTATCTTCAACTTCTAGCCTCCAGAACTGTGAGGAAATAAATTTCTGTTGTTTAAGTCACTCAGTGTGGTTTATTTATTTCTTTGTTTTTTGTTTTTGTTTTTTATGGCAGCACTAGGACACTAACACACTATTAGAATTCTAAGACCAATGACCCTCATCCTTGTACCATCCCTTCTCTTCTGAATATGGGTGAACATGTGAATATGATGAGGTATCAACTGCAAGGTTTATATTGCACAAGAAGAGGGGAATTATCCCAGTGTTCCTAATCTAATCACACGAGGTTCCTTCTATTGTGTAGTGAAAAGGAAGTTAAATATTTGAAGCATAAAAACATGAGGAAGTTTTGACGTTTTCACGCTGGTTTTGGAAATGAAGGGGGTCACCATCCCAAGAAATGTAGTTGGCCTTTGGTTAAGAGTGGCTGAGGCTGAAGACTATCAAAAAACTGTGGCCCCAGTCCGACAACCACAAGAAACCGCATTCATCCAACAACTGAAATGAGTGTGGAAGTGAATTATTCCTTAGGCCTTCCAGATAGGGGCCCAGCCTAAGGAAAACCTTGATCTCAGCCTTGCAAATCATTAAGCAAAGAATTCATTTGCTCCTACTTACACTTGTAACCCACAGATCTGTATAATAAGAAATGTATGCTGTTTTAACTTGCTCAGTTTATGGGGCACCTGGGTGGCTCAGTTGACTGAGTGCCAACTTTGGCTCAGGTCATGATCTTGCAGTCTGTGAGTATGAGTCCTGCATCAGGCTCTGTGCTGACAGCTCAGAGCCTGGTCCTGCTTCAGGTTCTGTGTCTCCCTCTCTCTCTGCTCCTCCCCCACTCATGCTCTATCTCTCAAAAATAAATAAACATTAAAAAATTTTAAAATAAATAACATGCTCAGTTTGTTTATGGTAGTTGGTTTCGTAGCAATAGAAAATTAATAAGTATCTCCTTATAACATACATAGTTATGTTCAATATGTATTTTCAAATTTGTGTGTGTAGTTTGTACATGTGAGCAAGAGTAGTTCCTCAGTAAATAGCTGCTTAATGATTGGATGATTTTAGTTTTCTTAAAGAAAATGAACCTACATATTATGAGAAGTCTAGACCGGTGACAAAATTGTCTTCACTATTTAAGTAAAAATACATAGTATGCCATTTATTTTAAAAATATTGAATTGTCTAATATGTGCAAATTTGGAAGTAAAATATAACAAAATTCCCCTAAGGTCCATGTGGTGAAAGAAGCCTTTCTTTTTACTGTCAAATTTTGGAGCAACTCATCATTCACAAACATTTGAAAAAATAAATCTGTAGTAATTACATACTTACTTTTTATCAAAAATAATTTTTTCTGGGGCTCCTGTGTGACTCAGGTGTTTAACCATCCAACTCTTGATTTCAGTTCAGTGTGGTGCCTACTATGATTCTCCCTCTCTTTCCCCTTCCCCACATGTATGTGCACAATCAGTATATATTTACTGATAAATATATATTTCATTTGCCTAAGAATAGCATTTACAGTTAAATTAGATCACAGTATTATAACCACTACTGTAAGAATAGCCCCTTTATTCCATCAGAAACTGATTTCATTTCACACCTATTTATTTACTTACTTATTTATTTATTTATTTATTTAGAAAGAGCCCAGGAAGGGCAGAAAGAGGGAGAGAAAGAAAATTTCAAGTAGGCACCACAGTATTAGTGCAGATCCTGATGTGGGACTTGAATCCACGAATCATGAGATCATGACCTGAGCTGAAATCATGAACTGGAGGCTTAACTGATGAGCTACAAAGGTGCCTCAAGGAGGCATTTTTTAATCACTATGTTATTCTTAAGCTGGTATAAAAATAGATCAGGTTTAATAGATGTGTATAGTTAGTTGCTGTATCAGTCTGCTAGAGATTCCTTAACAATATGCCATAGACTAGATGGCTTAACAAAAGTTTATTGATTCACATTTCTGGAAGCTGAAAGTCTAAGATCAGATCTTGTGAGAATTGTTTCCTGGGAGGCTTCTCTTTGGGTTGCAGATGGTTACCATCTTTCTGCTACTTCACACGGTCTTCCATCTGTGTATGCTTTCCTCTTAGTATATCTAAATTTCTTCTACTTATGAGGCCACCATTAAGTTCAGACCCACCCTCATAGCCTCACTTTAAGTTAATTACCCCTTTTAAGGCCCTGTCTCCAAATGCAGTCAAATTCTGAGGTACTGGGCTTCAACATGAATTCAGTATGAGTTTTTGGCTTATGCATATGAGTTTTGAGGGGCCACAATTCTATCCATAATAGATACTATGGCAGGAAGCTAGGAAATAGAATTTTTGGATTCTTATTCTAGCTATGAGACTCTTGACCAGGCAATCTGTCTGTGCCATGCCTCCAATTTCTTTTTTTTTTTAATGGTCACAATATTTACCTTATCTTTCTGAAACCAAAACAAAACAAAAAATAGAGCTATGATGATCAAGAGATATTAAATGATTCTAAGGTACATACCTTTAACATCATCCAAACAGTATAAAAGTTATTTTTATAATTCCTATTTGTTAAAATGAAATTATTAGTCTTATGACTGTATGCTTAATCCTAAAACAAGTATTTTATTTATTTTTTAAGTTTATTTATTTATTTTGAGAGATGGAGGGAGAATCCCAAGAAAGCTCTGGATTGTCAGCACAGAGCCCAATGTGGGGCTCGATCTCAGGAACTGTGAGATCATAACCTGGGCTGCAACAAGAGTCAGATGCTCAACCAACTGAAGCACTCAGACACCCTAAAGATAAATATTTTATATTAGGATTTACTTTTCTCTTGGTAACTTAGCTAGAGGTATTGGGGAGTATTTGTTTTCTTTCTTGCTATTGAGTATCAAGAAAGATTTGTACCCTTTGAACAACTGTCTCCTATTTTATCTGATTCTTCAAGGTTAACCAGTGAATAATTCCAGAAAACTTTTCCCTTCCAAAGCATCCCTCATAAACAAACAAACAAACAAACAAACAAACAAACCCTGCATGCATCCTGAGTAGATGTTATAAGTCACGTTCACTAAACTGTATTCTCTCACCTAACCCCTCTTTCATCTACCCATCTTCTCAAGAACTTAAACTCCTTTGTAAGCAATTTAACCCATCTCAAAAATCAGAAAAGCTAATGTTACGAATATTTTAATTAAAAAAACTCAACACAAATTTAATCATGCTGCCTGAATATGAACAGGGCCTATGCAGCAATTAGCTGAATAATGATACTCTTTATTCTGTTGGAAATTCCCTAGGCATATTAGAGTTGGGTTTCATATCTTGCTTTCAGGAAAGGATGATGGAAGATGTGGGTAAAGGGAGAGAAAAAGAATGGCATTGCCATTAAAATAAGTTCTTAGAACACAGCATCCTTTAGTGCTTCATTTAACAAAATATGTCATTTTAGAAGCACTTCTGAGTGAAAGTCAAATGTAAATTTTATTCACTGACTATAAAGAATAAAACGTCCTCCGGGAAGAAATTTGCTCACCCATGAAAGGTAGAAAGCCCTCATCCTCAACCCCAAATGCTAGATTAGTTGTAGATAAATGATGGATTGAATAGTTTCTAAGAAGACTCCTTGTTCAGCCTTCAGCTTTGTCCCTATAGGGCTCTGAAAGAGCTTTTGTTTACAGTACATCATCCCTTAAGCCAAGGAGATTTTATCAGAGTTGTCTGCGGAATTCATCTATTTTGTTTTACCCTCTTTATTTTACAACATTTCAAAGTTTGCATTCCCTATAGTTTCCAGTCCAGGCTGAGTGAGGGACATGAGTCGCTTTTTATACTTTGACTTGTGATCTTAGATCAGAAAACCAACAAGCAGTGACTCCTTGAGTCAAAAAGTGAGGCTTTTTTTCAATGCTGGTCTTGCTCTGCCTGTGTGAACTGCAGTGCATTCAGTTTTATCACCTATGCCTCCAATCAAGCTTTCTTAAAATTGCAGAAGCAGACTTTCAGAGACCCATTAGTACACTGTGGGGCAGAATGAAGAGAAATGTCACCGTCCACCCATCCCCACTGAGCTAGGAAAAGGAACCAACTTTAGACAAGCTCTTTCAATTCATAATTACAGTCTTCCCCACCTTTCTGTCACCCCCCCCATATCAACTCTTAAGTGGGAGTCTTTTTATTATTAAAGAAGGATCAATGTTTTTGGCCTCTCCAATGCTAAAGAGAGGACTCTCAGAAGAAAATGAAGAGCAAAACAAAGAGAACTGAAAGAGACATAAACTGTCCTCATGGGTCTCATATGCTTTCCCTTTAATCTGTAAGATCATTTCAGCTCCTCTACCTAACGAAAAGCTTAGCTGTGTGGCTCTCATATATTAGCTCATTGCAAAGTGACCTCTAAATCACTATTACTTAGAAACAAGCACCACACTTCCATTCATTTTATTGTTCCTATAGTCTAGTTTCAGTGTCCTACTTTACTATATATTTTTAAAGGGTATGATCTGTTTGTTAATAACCTCCCACTTGAATTTCATTTTATTTCTCTGACCTCTGTCAAAGAAAGAATATTTAGAAGGAAATCATAAAGGGATTCTCACCTTATATCCTAGGGGAAAGGCCACTGTATAAATATAAGAAGTTCATTAATATCATCCTATCTAAATAAAGGTTAAAAAATCCCATACACCAGAAAGCAATAGAAGAAATGGTCAACTCACACAGAGACTCATGTGACCCTAATAACTCACTGTTATTTTCATTTTTCATAAATGTTCTATTCTTATTACCCAGAAGATTTGTTATTTATACTACATTATTCAATTAGAACTGATCACTCCCAAAGTCGGTGTGATATAGACCTGTTGGGATAGCTTTCTGTATTTTTCAAATGACATCGTATATTTAAATTAGGTGGTCAGAGGGAGCCTGTTACAAGTTGGATCCTTTACCTCAGTTTTTCAAAAACAGAAGGCAAGTTCCAAGAAATAAAAACTCTGCATTCACCAATAACAATGAATGTACAGGAGGAGAGGGGTCTATAAACTCAGTATCTTCATTTCTTAAAATGAGATAACCTCTAAATTTCCAGACAACCATGTTGATTAAATATGATCATTCACTAATGGTTTTTTAGCCATATATTTTAACTTTAGTCAATTAGTTAACATGATGTTTTTGGAAGAGTTCCTATAAAAAGCCACCTGTCCCCAAGTAATCTTGATACAAAATGGGTCTTAATGTTTGTGTGTAATATACCTATTTATTAAAAGCTGTTAACAACTTAACTTGAATGAGAGTATGTGGTAAAATAATCCTATTTGTAGTCACACCCTTAGAGAATAAAACTGATTTTCAGTAACAGTGAGAGAAGAGGCAGTACGGATGTTCTATCAAAAGCCCTGCAGTATAAGGTACTTGCTTGCTCAGAGCTCTGAGCATCTGGAAAGCAGGGGATGGTGTACAGTGAAGAGTCTTACTATGCAACAAGCACTATTTTAAGCACTTTGTGTGAGGGAGGTACTATCATGTCCATTGTACAGATGAGGTGATGAAGGACTAGAAGAAAGGTTAAGTCAGCTGCCTGAGAGCAAAGATATTCATAGAGGAACTGGCTTCGTAGCCAAGCAGTTGGGATTCAGAAGCCCTGGTAGTGCACTGTTTCTTCCTCTTCCCATGCAGTGGATGGAGAGAAGGAAGAAGTAAAAGGACACAGCACATGCTGTCTGGTGCCTCTGCCTACCCAATAGTTATGCTCCCCTTTTTCTTTAATAGCAGAGCCACTAATTCTATTTTGGAAAGCTATGGGCCCTATTGAAAATACTCATTGCCCCATGCCTCATATATTTAGTTCTGGCCAAGGACATCTAAGCAGAAATACATTGAGTTTGTTTTTTGTTAAACAGAGAGACTCAAATAGCACTTTCTTTTTCCCCTTTCCCTTCTTTCTGCCTGAAATGACTGGCAGAGTTCAAGTAGTCATGCTTTCCCCATAGGACTGGCATCTCCATGCTAAGGATGGCAAAGCAGAAGTGGAGCTATCATATCAATCCTAAGTGGTCCACTTTTGCAACATTTTTATATGAAAATAACAAGCCCTTATCTGGTTATTACTGTTTCTTCCATGTCAAATGCAATCTTAACCAATAAGGTGATATGCAAAAATAGAAGAAAGAACCCATCTTTTGTAGATGGCACTATATTGTCTGGGTCTGACTCCATATGGTAGTGAGTACACACTGAGCTCTGTGCTATATACTTCTCTGGAGAATGGGTATCCTGTACCCTGTGGCAGCAACACTTGGGCACAGAACCACAACCACACTAGAGAGTGGATATGGTTCAGTTCTGACACTGCAATAGGGGTTGGGAAACATGCCTGCTGGCCAAATCCCATCTGAGACCTGTTTTGTATAAACTGTAAGCTGAGAAATTATTTCTGATTTTTGTTTACCATTTTAAATAAAGGGTTTTGCAAAGAGACAAACAAAAAACAGAGAAGAATATGCAATTTTAATCACTTGGGACACAAAACCTAACAAGTTTACGATCTGGTCCTTTAGAGAAAAATGTTGCATCAAGATAGAGGCAATGTACCAATGATCACAACTGTCCAGGTTGCAAATCTTACCCTCCTCTAAGATCATTTTTTTTCTAATATTTATTTCTGAGACACCACAAGGTGGGGAGGGACAGAGAGGAAGGACAGAGGATCTGAAATGGGCTTTGCTCTGACAGCAAGGAGCCTGATAAGGAACTTGAACTACGAATCTCAAGATCATGACCTGAGAGGAAGTTGGTTGCTCAACCCCCTGAGCCACCAAGATACCCCATGGCCATTTTTATTCTCCTTTGTTGGCCAGTGAGTCATTACATCCAAAGCAGGTTGTGTAATTGAAGGACACTCCAAATGATTTTCTGAAGAGGGGCAGTGTAGGGCAACAGGTAAGGAAAAACAACAACAACTCAACAGAACTAATACCTTCCTGATGTAAAAAGGATGAATCTAGTTTTAGTTTTAAGTACATTAACATCAAATTGGCAGAAAACATCATACATCAGCTGAAGCTAATTGTTGGAAAGGAAGTATCATTAAGCACTCAACAGAAAATCCTTGAAGGAATTAAATCTTGAATACCTCAGAATAAAAGTGCCTTTCAAGAAGACTTCCCTGCCACAGGTGGTGCTAAGCTTTCATTCCACAAATAAAGATTACCACCATTTACTTAAATCCTCATCACACATGATGCTAGACTAAAAACTGGATTGAAAGCACTGAGTAGGAAGATGGTGATTTTCCTGATTTTCTATTCTCATTGCCTCATAAGACCTAAAGATGATTAGCCATTTAGACACTTGAAAAATTACTTCAAATAATGTGGAGAAATAAGGAGTTACATTTTTAATAGAAAGCTAAAGAATCATTTCTCACATTCAATGTAAGGATATGAATTATTAAATTTCTCCAATTCCATATTTAAGAAAACTCATCTCAGCATGCAATCAGCTTAGTGGTAAATCAACCTCACATAGAAGTTTGGGGGGGAAGTTTTTTTTGCCTTTTTTTCAGTGTTGGTGAACTCTTAACTCTCACCTCATAGATAGTAGAGAATGCCCCTAGAACCTGGGCTAAACACATATAGAAGAGGAATACATATGCATGTTAATCTGTCAGATCCCCAAATATCTAAATTTCATGTAGGTTCAAAATTTCTTGTTTTTCTGTATGTACGTTTATATTCAATCATCAGCATTTCACAAATAAATTTTCCCTCAAAAATACTTATTTTTTTCTCTATAGATTGTTGTCCTTGCAGAGATTTCCCACTGTCATTATAAATTTGATGCTATATTGTTTTTCTTATCATTTTAAAAGATAAATGGGTTTAGGAAAAATAAGTGCATAGCATCAGCTGTTTTCATCTAATATTTTGTAGATACAACACACTTTGTCTTCAAATCAAAAATGACAACACACTTTTGTCCATACACTGAGCATAAAATTATCCCTCCTAAAAGTCAGTCAAGGATTTCAATTTCTGGTGTTTATCTTCTACATTGAATGTATGCATCCATATAATTATAAAATTATACAATTATTTTATGTAGATCAGTGATGACTGCATATGAATGTCATAATACAACACATTACAAAGCACTATGATTAGGGAAAATGGTAATTGTGAACATCTGGGTTGAGAAATTTAAATTTGAGAAAGTCTGATATTTTTCATAAAGCTTTTTTCCTTGCTTGTTTCAATGGGTATTGACTTATCTGGAACAGGCTAATTTAATGTAGATCCAAAAAATGTTTTCCAGGTCAAGTACCCAGGTAGAAAAATAGCCATTTCTCTGTTTTTGTTATGTAATTACACTGATAGTTTTAGCACTTCCTTTAAGGATATTCAGCAATTTTGATGTTAAAAGATACAGT
Source organism: Suricata suricatta (assembly GCF_006229205.1). Classification (NCBI taxonomy): domain Eukaryota; kingdom Metazoa; phylum Chordata; class Mammalia; order Carnivora; family Herpestidae; genus Suricata; species Suricata suricatta. The sequence continues at coordinate 84,855,011 of NC_043702.1, read as the reverse complement.
AAGAATGGTCAAAACAAAGAAACATTTTTAAATAGAATTAATCAACTCTTATTGGAAAGGAAAATAATTATGTACTGCCAAAAATATCTTGAGTGGGTATGAATTTCATTTTAAAAATATTTTAAGAAAGTTGACAGTCTATATTTTTAATAACCACATGAGATTTCTATTAAGGCCTCAGGCCTCAAACCCCTCATCTCTGTGAATGAAGGACCTATCTCTTCCCAAGCCTCAGGTAGTGTCTACCTTCTGGGCAGGGTGGACATTCAGATATTTAACAACATCATGGTAGATCCACAAACTATTCACAGAAAATGCCCAATCAGTCAGGGTGGATGTTGGCTGGTAAACTCAGGTCTAGTCCATTGGTATGGCCTTAATGGGTACCAGCCATGTTCCTAGAGGTATGGAGTGGGCATGGGAACGGGAGAAGAATATTTGCCATCCATCCACTTTGGCATTCGCTGTAAGGTTTCTTCACTCTCTGGGCTTTAGTTGTGACCACACAGGTCCTTGCTACTTCCCTATACCACAAAGCTTCTTCAGTATGAGTCTCCTATTGAACTCCTTCATTAGCACAAAAAGCACATTCTCTATTTTTGACCAGGATAAAGAAAACTCTTGCTCGTCGAGCTTCTCCCTCCATTTCTTCTCAGTTGCTTTCATGTTGTGCCAGGTATACAGTTCCATGGAAATTTCCCCTTCAACTTGGCCTTCCTGCGTATGCATTTCAAAGAATTATCTCATGTACCTATCATTTTTCCCATCAGCAATTTTGCAGAATAAACAAGGCAGAAACAAAAGATTCCAGTAGCAAAACTCAAAAAATTAACTTTTTATTCTGATTGTGCTATGGCAACAACCCTGAGGGCTAACAAGGGGACAGTTCCTAGATGGTACTTCTATAGGGGAGGGTCCCTATATTTCATGGCCAGTGCATTTATTGCTGTTGTCTTTTCTCATTACTACGCCATATGCACCTATAAGCCTAGTATTGAGATTTTTTCTTCTTTTTCACTTTACTATAACTTTATTATAACATAATTCACATACCATACCATTCATCCATTTTCATATGTACAAGTCAATGTTTTAAAATGTATAAACAGTGTTGTGCAACCATGACTGCAATCTAATTTTAAAACATTTTCACCTTTGGAAGAGAGCCTATACTTATTAGCAATCATTTCTCATTGCCTTCCATCCCACCTGGCCTTGAGAAATGCTCATCTACTTTCTGTGTCTATGACTTTGCCTATTTGAGACCTTCCGTATCAATGAAATCATAAAATACCTGGCTTTATGTGACTTGCTTCTTTTCTTAAGCATAATGTGTTCAAAGTTTATCCATGTGGTATGTATGAGTATTTTATTCCTTTTTATTGCCAAATAATATTCTTTTGTGTGGTTTTACTGCATTTATTTATCCATTAGAGTTTTTTTCCCATTAACCTACTTTTTTGTTTGTTTTATCATGCCAATAAGCTTTTCTATGCTATAGAGTGTCTAGTAAAGTTTTAGGAATTAAACCGGTGAAAATTACAAATGTAGTAAACAATTACAACCTATAGAAGCAGTGATCTGTGCAAAGAGCAATTAATGCAAACATTCAAGAACCCATATGCTGAGAAACTTTAAAAACAATAGCAAACATAAAGAACATGAATAAGCATTGCCTCTGCTTTCTAATGGCAAGATTTTCATCAAAACTTATATTGGCACTGCCTGCAAGACTTGTAAACAAGTAAATAAAAATGGAAAATGGAACCAATAATTGTTATCTCTTATAATATCAAGCACTAAGGATGATGGATTTTTTTTTTTCTCACTTCAACCCAACAGCACTATGTAGCTGCTTGGAGAATACTGATCAGCTGGCACACCTGGTTGCCAGGGGAGGGGGTGAACAGATTAAAATAGAAGTGCTAGAAATATCAATACCAAAAGTTAGAGGACTATTCATATACCATAAGATAGTCAGCATTAAAAAAAAAAGTATAGCAGATTTGGCTGTGGTCCTATTATTTGTATCTTTAGGGGCATTTTTTACACATGCAAAGTCCCCAGTGGATCCCCAAGTGAGATACGGTGGTACTATTACACTTGGGATCCATGAGTATGAAGAGCTTCTGCATCTAATATTATAAAGGCAAAGATCCTCACTGTAGGGATGATGAATAAATATAATTTCTGTCTTTCTGTTTCAAAGGAAGACATGTTCAATAATTTGTGTAGTGCCCTAACATATTAACAGAAATAATATGAAAGCTCAACTTGGTTACTTTACTATCCTTTCTCTATGCTTTTCTGTCTCAAAACGGGTGAAATAAATTATTGGTGAGGGTCTTATTCCCTGTTAGTGCTATATTTTAAACGATTTTCCCTCTCAGGTTAATTTTTCTAGTAATAACACAATCACATTGAAATAATTAGCCTCTCATATTTTTCCCTTCAAAAATTAATACACACTACAAAACTGCATTTTATATTCTCATTCAGTTTAAAATAGTCATTTTAAAGGAAACACAAAAAGTTTCAAGTTTCTTAGGCTATTTGAAGGGGAAACAAAGAATCAACTAAAACAGCAGTCATCCATGAAAACAACTGACATTTAGTTTCACATGTAAGGTAAATCTGAATGGCACGAGAACCTTTCTACTCACAGGTATCTAAAGATTCGTCTGAATCATCAGGGCAGTCAGGGTCCCCATCACACAGCCAGCTCTGGGAGACACAAGTCACATGATCGTGGCAAAGAAATTCACCAGGATCACACAACTGTTGATCTGAAAATGAAAATGTTTCAAAATAAAATATGAATGATCTGACCATGAACACGAGGGCAGTACAAAGGTGAAATGTGGGAAAGCAATACATAAAAGGTACATGAGTGTGATCCACATTTTCTGTTCAGCAGCAAAACTAAACCAAATATTTATCTTAATTTTAGCCACTTTGCTCAAGCATACATTTTTGATAGAGAATTTACTATGTTGTGGTCTCACACATTCTCTTCTGAAAATAGTTAGGAATTATGTTTGTGTTTATGATTAGGTTTGCTCATTTGGGTAAGACATATAGATATCACAGTCAGTGGATTTTATAGAAGATATTGATCCCAAAAAGAAGTTCCTGAGTATAGAAATTTTAGTTTCCTCCTCTGCTCTAAGAGAAAGAAACATCAGTAATAAAAATTAAATATTGTACTTAAACTCCATCTCTGAGAATTCAGTTCCTAATCATCCATCCTGATGCTGGGACTTCATGTCAATTGGATATGCAATATCATATTTTTGTTTCTTTTTTTGCTACGACTTCCCAGATGACAGCTTCTGTTACCAGAGGAACTTCCATAAAGCTTTGCTCTAATTGGGTTTCTACAATTGGTTGTATCCAAAAATCACATTATTACCCTTCCATGGCTTCAGAATATTTAAGATCTGTAGTCTTTCCTTAAGTCCTAGTGAATTCACTACATGCCTTCTTTGTTTTGTTTTTGTTTTGTTTTGTTTTGCAATACTTATACACTGTGAATGCATTCAATGCAATATTTATGTTTTTACAAATTTTAAATGTTGGAAATAGGAATGCTTCTTACAATTGATAATCTCTGAATGTGAAAGAGTGTTAGGAACATCTTAACCATTTGGTATCACTTACACTTTTGTTATGTATATATAGGAATGATTCAAAAATTTAAAAATCTATCAATAAGTAGGTTTTTCAATATGCATCAAATAAAAATTCTAAATGATATGAAAGCATTAGACCATAACCTCACTTTTTCCCCCAAGTAATATATAAAATGATGATGCATTTTCCATCCAATTATTGGATAAAATACTATGTATCTTTTCTTTCTCTTCCTCCCAACCCTCACATAATTTTCAATAAATATACATTACAAACACACACAAACATACACACATCTTTAAACAATGGATGTGCATATATAATTAATTTTTCCAATTCTTAAACTATAGCTGTTTCCTGAAAGTTTTACTGCTTTATCTTACTCTATTATATTTTTCAATAAATCTACCCTCAATACCATACTTATTACCACTGTTATCATAACTTGGTTTTTTAGATTAACTTGATTGTGCACACTCTGTATTTGGCCCTAGAACTGTTACTACAAAAATGTAGAAGTCATGGTCTTTGACTTCAAGGATCCAGCAGAATACTTATGTCAACATCTGGAAGGAAAAAAGTACTCAGTTGCCAAATAAATGATATAGAAAATAACTCCAAAGAGAAGAGACCATAGATAGAGATGGAGACAAAAACAAAGAAAACTTTGAAGATGTACTTTAAAAATGGTAAGATTTGGATAAATGGAGAGTAAATATAGGATATTCCAGACAAGGGGTAGAGTAAACACTTTTCTAAGTCACTAATTATTTTTTTCTTTTAAAAAATATGTATGTATGTATGTATTTACTTACTTATTTAAATATTTATTTATTTACATTCAAATTAGTTAGCATATAGTGCAATAATGATGTCAGGAGTAGATCCCAGCGGACTCATCTCCTGTGTATAACACCCAGTGCTCATCCCGACAAGTGTTTTCCTTAATGCTTCTGACCCATTTAGCCCATCCTCCCACCCTGAATCCCTCCAGCAACCCTCAGTTTGTTTTCTGTGTTTAAGAGCCTCAGACATTTTTTATATTATTGTTTTTTATATTTTTGCAAGGGTTCATCTGTTTTGTACCTTAAACTCCACATATGAGTGAAATCATATGACATTTGTCTTTCTCTGACTAACTATTAGCATAATACCCTCCAGTTCTATCCACGTGGTTGCAAATGGCAAGATTTCATTCTTTTTGACTGTAAGGTACTAATTATTAAAGTCCATCTGAAACAAAAAAATTGCTAAAATTGGAATGACATTCAGGTCATAAAACTGTTTTTCCCCACCATATGTATAAGTATGTTCCAATGCTAGAGGAGGAGGATATACATTTTGCTTTACACTATCACATACTTCTGTACAGGAAAAGAGCATGGAGTAAAATTCAAATTGTTTTGCTTATAGAAAAAGAGACCATATAATTTGTACTCAAACTGGGAGAGTTCTGAAGATTAAGGAAGGCTTATTAAGAATTATACTGGGAAACAGATTCAAACCAAGTTTATTCCAGAAAACTCAGAATGGATGTTCTTTGTACCTATAGCTACTCTGCATTTGATTTATGATCTTGAAATGCTAAACTGTTTCCTTCCTTCTTTCCTCCCAAACTATAACAAATTGCTATGAGGATAAGGGAAAAGAGATGGTGCCTTGCTAAATGCCACTGTATAATTCCTGACTCTGTAAATAATCAATAAGTGCTTATGGAAAGTATAAAGAAATAAAAAAAGGACCATAAAGAACTATTTATGGTGTTGGGAAATAGTGTCTCAAAACATAGGTCAGAGTAAGTAATGAAGGACTTTAATTATCATAGGAAATGTTTTGTAGATAATTTGAAGTCATACAAAAATAGTTAAGAAAGGATATTTATGATAATATATGCAAAAAGTCATCTGTCAGGACAATCCTGCATTTGTCTAGAGAAAAGTTCAAGATGATTGGACTGAAACAGTGGGAACTAAAATGGAGACTCTGCTCCAAGCGAGGTAAGAATTAATAATTGGTGACCAAATGGTTGAAAGGCACAAATATTCTCCAAGTAAATAGCCTCAAAAATTAACTGGATGGAATCTCAAAACCAAAATAAAACATATTGGTATTAAAAAAGAAAGTAATGTACATGTGACCCTGTCATGCAGGCGGTGAGATAATAATAGTAGATATAATAGAGGGAATAATATGTATTTTATAGTGTTTTTTCCTCAAAAGTACCTCCATTCTCCTTCCTCCCCAAATCTTAATTTTTTCATTCTTTTACTTAGTTAACAATCATTAATGAGCTTCTAGTATGCTCTAGGTACTTGGGATATTTTTTTAAGCAGAAATCTTTGCCATCATGAAGCTTAAATTATAGTGGGGGGATAGAAAGAAAAATAAAATAAATGAGTTACATGTAAGTATATAGAAGACAAAACCTTATAGAGAAAAATAAAACACAGAAGGGCATTAAGAATTGGAGGCTGGGCATATGGATGTACAATTTTAAATAAAGTGGTCTGAGAATATATCACAGACAATGTGACATTTGAAATGAAGGTAAGGGTGACATCCATTTGAATAAAAGGTAATGTAGTAAGGGTCATATACTAAGGACCTGAGGCAGGAGGGTGCCCAGTAAAATTTAAGGAACACTGAGGAATAGCTGGAGAAAAAGAGAGAATAAAAAGAGTTAGGGTCAAGGAATCAGTGAATATGGGATTGAGGGTAACAGAGGAAAGCTTGATTTTTACTAAAAGTCAGGAAAGGAAACTGTTGGAAGGTTCTGAATAAAGAGATGATCTAACTTATGGCTTTAAAGGATAATTCTGACTACTGTGTTGAGAATAAACTTCACTGAAGTGGAGGTGGAATCAAGGAGATCAGTTTGGATGTTATTGGAATAATGCATATGAGAAGGGATGGTTGATGGATAAATACATCAGTGAAATGGAGTTTTAAGACAGTGTTTGATGAAGAAACTAAAGTCAAATATCCTGTTCACCTTCTCATTAAATGTCAGAATCTTAAGTTCAGATCTTTGACCCTAAATGTAGAACTTTTTAACAGCATTTGGAATATAATGAGTATGAAATGCTTGTGGGAGATCCAAGAATAAATATGCATCAGGCAGTGATGCATTTTAAGTCTGAAATTTAGAAGAATAATCAAAACTGGAAACATGGAATAGAACTGGAGTTATAAGAAAACAGCAAAAAATTGTAAGAATAAACAGATGAAATTTAAGTGAGGTGGGGGGAAAGGGGTAGGGGGAAAGAAATAAGAGTAGGTCAGGCAAGGGGACAGAAGGGACAGAAAGTTTAGCCAGAGATACAAAAGGAGAAGGGCAAAGGAAAAGGAACTTCATTAAAAACATGTGAAATTTCAAGAAATGTAATGAGGAAGGGGGTCACTGTTTACAATGCTCAATATGATGAGTTCTGAAAAGATGGCGCAAACCTGTAGGCTGAGGAAAAGATGCCACTGAAGGAAGAGGGACTGGAGCCCAATAGTATCAAAGTGGAACAGTTTCCCAAGGAGAACTCAAGGGGCTGGAGTAAGAACCTAAACCTGCCCCTAGGATGAAAGGCTAGATAAATGAAACAGACATGAAATAGATCAGTCATTAGCTGGTAGGAATCTGTTTCCTTGCCTGGTTACATTTTTTCAAAGAACTGAAAAGTAAGATTGTATTTTTACAATTTGAAAAGGGTGGAACTGGAAAAAGTGGTGAAGGTTTAGGATAACTGCTGTGGGGAATTGGAACAAGGCTCAACTAGGAATTTGTGAAAAGGATTCTAACAGCAATGAGGATCCAGCTAAGGCTGAAAAGTATGCAGTTGACAGTTTTTGTGTTTTGTTCATTTTATTTTGTATTAATGTCCAAATGTTCACCTACATTGAACCACAGATACAGAATAATCCCTTGGGGGGAAATCTCAGAAGAAAATCCCTTGGGAAAATATGCAAACCACCCTCAATACATATTCACATGTATAGATATGTACCCTAATCCATCCTAATTCAAAATACATACATATTAGGAGTAAGATAGACAGGTGGGGATTTACCTAATGAGCCTGTGTTATCAGCTTCTAAGCAAGATCCAACCTTGAAAGACAATTTGCACTGTTGTAATTTTGAGGACAGGTTTATATTATCTCTCTAGGCAGTAGCAGTTTAGAATAGCTTTCTACAACTCACCTACTTATTTTTCAACCAGATATTCCATTTCAAGGCTGGTTTTTAAAAGCATTGATTATGATTCAAATGAATGAATTTTCACTAGTTTAAGGTGATTATTTTCAAAGACATCCACTGGAATGAGCTCCTTGAATCAGAAGCTAAATATGTTGTGTGTGTGTGTGTGCGTGCGCGTGTGTGTGTATACATATATATATATATATGTATGTATTTGCCACTTATCCTGTTTAATTCTTCATGCCACCCTTCTGAGATATTCAAACTAATCTTATTTTAAATATCTTCCTATTGTATGAAAGGTATTGTTATACACTGAAATTAAACCAAGAAGCTTATGAGAATGTGCAGACAGTTTTACTTACATCCCTAAGGAAGAAGATCAAAGCTAGGACCATGTCTATCTCTTTATAACAATAGACTCTTACAATCAAGACATTAAAAGATTAGGACAACCATTCCTATAGAGTTTACTAAGTTTGGATTCACCCTGGCTTAGTATGATAATCTTGCTACATTTACATGAAAGCATCTAATTGCTCATTTTAATAAAAAAACTGTAGTAACATTTTTGGAAGTTGTATATAAATGGCATTAAAGGAAAGATTTTAGATACATGAGTTGTCACAGACTTATCTAATTTATATTTTCTCATTTTAATGTTACAATAAACTTTTTTATCTTTCAAAAATACAGGAAGTATCAAACTCAAATATGAAAATGAATTGATGCCAACAGGCATCTATTGAAAAACTATGTAGACTCCAGTTCCTACAGTATTTAACCATGATTAATTTATAATAACATTTTTCCCTTTCCCTTAGAAGTCAACTTGCTATTTAAATACTAATGAGAATGTTAATTTACAGAAGAAGAAGAAGAAGAAGAAGAAGAAGAAGAAGAAGAAGAAGAAGAGGAAAAAGAAAGAAAGAAAGAAAGAAAGAAAGAAAGAAAGAAAGAAAGAAAGAAAGAAAGAAAGAAAAGAGAAAAAGATAATTGCCTAATAAATGCACACGGGACACTATGGGGACGTTTAAAGGAGGTATAGATTATGAACTCTGGTAACTAATTACGAATTAAAGTTAAAAGAAAAGGTAGTGCCCATTCAACAGCTAAATTCCTGAGGAGTATAATACTGATCCTAGCTAAGTTAAAGAATTGTTACAACCTCCTGCACTAGCTAAGCATTAGATAAAGGTTGTGAGTTAGATTTTCAGATCTTAGTTAACATGACACATATTTACTTAGTATATTTACTAAATATAGTACATCTATATATCCCATCACTGACAGTCATATAATTGTTAATAATACACCATCCATAATTGCTAAAAGAGAAATATAGCTACATTTCCTTTCTTCTCACATAAAAGGCAATGATTTCATTACCAGGAGAACAGAATTCTTGGAGATATTTATAGAAATTCTTACTGTATTACTAGTATTACTAACTCAACTTCAAATTTTGATTAAGCTCCTGCAAAATTAAAGGAGAAGTGTTAGTTATTGAGTATTGAGTATGCATAGAATGATGAAAAATCCTTCAGAATTCCATTTGAATTGTTTTTTCATAATATGGTAAAAGGATTTCTTCTTTAATGCTTTCTTCTACTATGCTTTCTTGGTCCAACATACACTTTTAGTTCTCTATTCTCTGTTCTTCTATTCACTTCCCCTAAATATATATCTTTATGTGTCTTTTCTGTTTGATTGCTTTGTTTGGCATGCACTTTCCCATACAATAAAATTCTAGTCTCTCCTTAAAGTCAATGACATTTTACCTCATTTAATCAAAACTTCCCTAACAAACTTTTTCTTCCTCCATCACCAGTTCCATAACACTCCATCCAAACTACCAAAAAGTTCCTATTGTATTTTACTCTATGTATTATAGCTACTGGTAATGAGCTCCTGGGTGGCAGAAAGTTCTTTTTTTTTTTTTAATTTTGTTAAATTTCTTTTATTTATTTTTGAGGGACAGAGAGAGACAGCGCAAGCAGGGGAGGGGCAGAGAGAGAGGGAGACACAGAATTGGAAGCAGGCTCCAGGCTCTGAGCTAGCTGTCAGCACAGAGCCCGATGCGGGGCTCGAACCCACGACCGTAAGATCTGACCTGAGCCGAAGCCGGCCACTCAACCGACTGAGCCACCCAGGCGCCCCGAAAGTTCTGTCTTAAGACTTCATATTTGCCCCAGTAAGGTGACTTTACTGGAATAATCTCATATTTTCTGAAAAGAATTATACTTCTTTTTTTGGATAAAGGATGGAGGTAAAAAATCAAAGCAATACTGTGTTTTATATTTTATGAACAAAATGATAAATACCTTTATTTAGTTAATCACCAAAATTAAAACTAAGTTCTCCCATGGTTAACATAAAATAACCTGAATACTAAAGATTATACCATATAAAAGTAAAGCATCCATGAAAACTAAAAATCAAACTTGAGAGAGATTCAGTGTTATCCTCCAGAGTCTCTTAAAGACTACACTGAAAATTACACTTTTACAATAGCCAGTTATGCAATGCTAACTTAGCCAAATATATTGATGATAGTGGTATCTTTTTAAATGTAATTATTTTAGAAATACCATCATTGTAAGTGTAAGATAAAATGTAACTCGCCATTTTAAGTTTATGTATAATAGAAATAGGAAAATACATTTGGATTATATTAAGGTTTTTGTGAGGAAAGGTAGGTCAAAAGTGGTCAAACCTGGGAGTTTCATTTTGCCAAGGACTCAGTTCTCCTCTACAAAATGTCTAGTTGATTAAAAATAAACCATACTATACATCATAAGACTATATAATTCATAGTATCATTTGTCTTTATTAAATCATCTTAAAAATCTGCCCAAGCTTGAACTAGAGGGACATTTGGTAATGAAGAGTGCTAAAATCAAAAAAGAGACCAGACTTGAAAATTCCCTGAAGAGACAAACTACTTTAGTCATGTAAGCAAAGCTTAATTTAGCTTATTTTCTAAGACAAAGGAGACTAATTTGACCTGGGTCACTTCTTGCTTATGCCTCTGATAATTTAAGCAAAACTTAAATTGTTCCCCCAAATGGATATGAGGTAACCTCTGTAAGGATGCAGGTCCCATCCGGCCCTCACCACTGGGCAGTCCCAGCCTTCCCGGAGCCGGTCGCGGCGCCCCTCTGCGGTGGAGATGCGGCCTGGCAGCCGTGGGGGGCGTGTTCCTCTGCCGGTGGCAGGGTGGCAGGTCCGATCTAGCCTTCCCCTGTACTTAAAGGGGAAGGCGCTGGCTTCTCCTGAAAGGGCGCGCATTAAGGAGGGACAACTCCTGCGGTGCCCAATCGGCAGAGGCCGGCGAATACCTTTGACCTTTCTAGAGGCGGGCCTAGTCATGCCCCACGTGGAGCATCCTGGGCCCACTCTGACTGGTCAGTGCTCCAGATGGTGTGATTGGCTCCCAGAACTGCCAGTATTGATGGGGGGGTAGGGATTGGATCACTGTACACCTGTCATCATTTCCTGTAACTCCCCTTCCCAAAGGCATAAAAAGCCCTGCCCTGCCTTTGTTCGGGGCTCTCTCCACGTGGCCAGCGGGTAGGCTGGAGACTGTGAGCCCCAGCTTAAGCTTGTAATAAAGGCCCTTTGCTTTTGCAGGCGTGACTCAGTCTCCCTAGCAGTCTCTGGTGTTTGTTTTGGGGTGATTTGGGGCGATTTTACAAACTTGGGCACAACACCTCTAACCTATTTTCTTATATTTAAGAAAATCCTGATATTGTAAACCTTCACCATGAATAATCACTTCCTCCACAGTATGTAAGCTGCTTTATGACAATATACCTCTAAACCTCATTCCACAGGGAATGCAACTTCCAGATTGCAAACTATCATTGTGGTGTGTGCACAATAAACTTTTACTAATTGCCACTTCAGTAATTCACTGGTTTTTACTGTTTTTTTTTCTTGAGCTCAAGAGTATCTAGCTTTCAATAATAACATGACTTTTAGTTAATAATTTCCATTGTCCTGTTGAGTCATTATTGAAAATTTAGAGACTTAATTCCCCTAATCATAGACATATGTGCATATACACTTATACAGTATGTACATATATTGCTGTATTTTAAAATTATCATACTACTCCACCTAGAACTCTGTTATTCCTGAAGCTAAGACTGATTAAGACAGACTAACCAAATGCTTGAATAAGAGTCCTTTGGCAGACTAAATAATGGTACCCCACAGATGTTAATATCCTAAGTCCCACACTTGAGAATGTCACCTTACATAGTAAAAGGGACTGGGTAGATGTGTTGAAGCTAAAGATCATGAGGTAGGGAGGCCAGCCTGGATTATCTAGGTAAGCCCAATGGTATCACTGGAATTTTTAAAAAAGGGAAGTTAGAGCCGAGAGAAGATGTGAAAACAGAAGCAGAAGTGGGGTGATCTGATGAAGGGCCAAGAGCCAAGCAATGTGGGGCAGCCTTTAGAAGCTGAAAAAGGCAAGGACACAGATTTTCACCTAGAGACTGCATTAGGATTCAGTCTTAAGGACATGATTTAGGCTTCTGACCTCCATAACTGTCAGATAACAAAACTATGTTGCTTTAACCCACTGAGTTTGCAATAATTTGTTACAATAGCAATAGGAAACTAATACTAGACCCCAGTTACATCTCACGGCTCAAACATCACTTTATTTCAAGTCCGATTAGGCAAGCCATCAGGTACTTTACCATTGCTTTATTATTTTTTTTTATTTATGTTTTTATTGACAAGGTTTATAGGAACAAATTAAATATTTAAAATCAATGGCCAATTCTTAGGTCTCATTTAGTTATTTGTTTGTATTTATCAAGAAATAAGTCAAACTTGTGAAAATATGGCCAACATTTATCATTTTTATGTACTTCATGTTTTCTGGATGGATATTGTAAACACTCAACTGGTTTATCAAGGGCCTAATTCTCTCATAAAGACCCTTTTCTCATAAGTTGCTTTCTGTTCACTTCAACCCTACCTGCTTAAGTAGTAAAATGCCTCTCCTCCTTGATGTCAAATGACAGGACTAAGGCCAGCAATAATAACTAGAAACACATCACAAAACTTTATGAATAATACATTATAAATGCTCAGGTAAATTACATCCTTGGGAAATATATGAATTAGGAAGTGTGTGTGTATACACATTTTTATTCTAATAAGATCAGAAAGTGGAAAAATGTAATATATTTTTATTACAGGAAAACTGTAAGTAAATTGTATAATTTTATGCTTTCTCTTGGCTACCAAAACTGCAATTGCCCTATGCCTTATTAAAACACCAAGTGGTTTTGGTGCTGCAAATTGAAATTTGTATTTTTGAAGCACCTTATATAAAACCAGGACAAAATTGAAAGTTTATAGAAGTACATTATTTTCAGAAGAAGCTTTGCTCATTTATCATTTCTTTCATAATGAACAAATGAAAAGTATCTCTATAAACATTTCAAATCCAATTTGACATTTAATTTTCAGAGAGAAAGTTGGTTTTGTTTTGGTTTTTGTTTTATTTTTCCCTTGGTCATTTAAACATTCTTAGCCTTGTTACTGTTGTTGTTGTTGTTGTTGTTGTTGTGTTTTGTTCTGCTTTTCCTCAGGAAGGGATATGGAAAATTGTAATACCCTCACAGTAGACATGTTTAGAACTTCTTTTTTATAAAAAAATAAAATAAAAAATACTGAAGTACAAACACTGCCCTTTATTTAGCAAGAGACAAAGGATGTATTCTTCAGTGGAATAAAACTGATACATTCAACATGGTCGACTCGAGTTTTTATTATCATTGGACTAAAGCTTTGTAGTTCTGTTTTCTTTCCTGAAATTTCAGTAGAAATGTTATATTTCCTTTTAACCTGCCCTTTCTCAAAAGCCCTCTGAAATGAATCTGCAGAGTTATTTCATATACTACATTGTTAAGGAAGGGGAAATTTTGACAGGTCTCCTTCATAAATGTAAAAGAAAAAGCCTAAATTATTGACATTTCCTTGCAAGCTCTATTCTCTAAATCCTGTGTGATCCTCTTCCAATCTCCCAGGGGGTACCAAAATTCACATCTTTTTTTTCTCATCTCTAGGCTTAGTGAGATATGAAGCAGATGGTTAGGCTTTGGCTCTTTCGAGGATGATGCAATATCTCCTATCTGTTATGCTGTGTTTTAACCATTAAGGACTCTTCAAAGACTAAAATTTCACATATCTCAAGTTCTAACTTTGATTTTAAAATATATTTCTCAATGATAATTTCTTGTTTCCTATTTTATAAGACTTTAAACTTACTCATTTAATTAGTACTCATTTATGGTGAACCAAAATAGGAACTGAAAATGTAATGATGAAGACAAGGGGATTTCTACCCATAAGTTGCTGCAGGGAAGGTAAAAATAGAAATATTTACAATAATGTGAAATAGGTGTTAATATAGGTGTGTCGGGGTATTGGAAAAGCACTGCAAATGGAGGAACTTGTGCTGTGGAAAGCTGAGAGTTGGGGACACCAGAGACACAGAGAAGGCACGCAGAAAACCATTTTGTGACCTACCCAAGGCTACTTTTACTGTTTTTGAAAAACCGGACATCCCAATGTAGAGGAAGGGAAAACCATTTGCTTGCTTTCCCAGGCTCCCTTGTGGTGAGGGCATGAACACATCTCCCAATGTTCCTCATGACTACTGAGGTAGAGAGTCTGCTAAGACTTTCCAGGGAAACAATTTTCTTTCTATTAAAAAAAATAATGATCAGACTTGAGAGGAGGAGAGGAGCAGTTCTTCTGCATTGCTTTAGGTAGTCAGCATTCGGAATCTGAAGCAGCCACAGCCATAATCAGAGCATGAGTAAATAAGCCTGAGGACAAAGGCCAAATCAGTGAGGGTGGCAGTAGTGGAAAGACGTTCATCACTCTGTTTTAGAAGATAGGATTGCACTACCCTGAGTGAAACCCATCCTACTTCTCTCTACACATCTCATTATTTATGCCACAACTTTCCTTATTACTTGGCCAAGCATGTTGAGTAATTTCACGACCAACCAGAAGCAACTGATACAAGTATTGGGGAAATTTCCCCCCAAAAGGTATTTTTCAAATCATTTTAATATGAAAATGTGAGATTGTCAAGCTGACTATGTAGGGATGGCATTCCAAACAAAAGGTAGATCACATAGGGAAAACATGGCATAGTACTGGAACACCAGGTGATTCCTATGGCTAAGGTTTAGGTGTCAAAGATAGCATGGAAAATAGGTTGAATATTCACATTGTTTGACTTGAATGCAGTCAATATTTTAATATGTTCTTCATGCAGTAAGCCTTCTTACTTCTTGTTATTTAAAAAAAAACCTAATGCTTGGGGTACCTGGGTGGCTCAGTTAAGCATCTGGCTTCGGCTCAGGTCATGATCTCACAGTTTGTGGATTCAAGCCCCACGTCAGGCTCTGTGCTGCCAGCTCAGAGCCTGGAGCCTGCTTCAAATTCTGTGTCTCCCTCTCTCTCTGCCCCTCCCCTGCTCACACTATCTCTCTCTGTCTCTCAAAAATAAATAAAAAACATTAAAAAAAACCTAATGCTTATTCATTTTTGAGAGACAGATCACAAACAGGGGAGGGAGAGAGAGAGAGAGAGAGAGAGAGAGAGAGAGAGAGAGAGAGATTCTAAAACAGGCTCCAGGCTCTGAGTGGTCAGCACAGATGTGGTATTCGAATCCACAAACTATGGGATCACAACCTGAACCAAAATCAGATGCTTAACCGACTAAGCCAGTCAGATACCCCTTACTTTTTGTTATTTTAAGTTGCTACATGTTTTAAAAGGCTTTCTTGTGGGGGAGATAATAATACTATAAATGGTAATAGTCGTTGAATGTACACTATCTACCACATACTAAAATAATCAATCGTATTTAACACTCACAAAAACTTATTTATATTCAACAAATCAGATATGAGACTGTTTAGAAAGTTGAAAGACTTTCTTAATATTACCCAACTGGGAAGCAGCAGGACCAGACACAAATACTCATCTGACTGACACAAAGCTGCTCTCATAACTACTAAATCATTTTTTTCTCAGTTTGGAGATTACTGGCATTTTGAGAGCAACAAGTTTTGTACTGTGAGTATATTTAGTATCACTGACTTCTAGTGATTAAATGCCAGCAGTGCCTTTACTCATTCCAACAACCCCAAACCTCCCACACACATACACTCAGGCACTACAGATGTTGCACTATAAATCTATCTCGAAATCATAGATACCATTGGTATTCACCATCTTAAAATGTTCAGACTTTGCACCAAACGTGCACGTCCACGCATATCCAGCCTACAGTCCTCCACTGTACCAGCTGAACTATTGAAGGGTGTACCAAATGTGTACTTCCAAAAGAGGCCTCCGTGCTTCCTTCTTCTGAAACCTGTCCCGAGTTCTGGGTGATATCTAAAACTCCATGTGTTTGAGTCTCAGATATATAAAGGTAGCAACTATCCCTAGAAAGAATGAACATGTGTTTATCATTTACTTATAGCTTTGTGAATAAAAAATAAAAATAAGGCATTTATGGCATAGAGGCAATCATGGCGGTATACCATAGATAAAAAGATTGAATATTAAGAACAAAGGAAGTTAGATATTGTCAAGAATTTCCTTTTTTAGTATTCTCCAAAATCAAAAGCATGGAATAAATGAACTTTCCAGCTCCTTGTATTTTATCTCCATGATCAAACAAATACTTAACATGTATGAAAGTCCTCTGGGGGGGGAATTAAAATATGGTGAGATAGTGGTCTTCATAGACTGGTTACCCTTTTGTAGATAGATGTCTAAACCCCAGACTATCAAATGAGAAGAGTATCCTTAGTAGTTAATGTGGTAGAGGACAGAGGTCCCAGCTAGGCGAGCTAATGTTATTTGGATAATTGTGGAATATGAATGAAAGTTCAATGGGTTTCCTAAACATAACTATAAGTAACAGAGATAATTAAGTACTTCTCTGCAGAAGACACATGTCATGAGAATTTAAATGAATCCTTGTGAAAGTAATTATTACTCTATCAAAAGAAAAGGTCTAATGTAACATTTTAATGTTAATAGGAAATTAGAAAAGGTAGCCATGGGGGCCTAAAGGAATACAAATCCTGCCTCATAATGTTTCCAGGAAGTGATATAAATGCACACATGTTCTCACATTATGCCAATGATTTTACCTTTTTCCCCACAATTAAGAAATTACTGAGAAACAATATACTCCAACAAAACATATATTTAAATTACAGTGTGTGACTACATATTGGCTGTTGGTATTTTCTATGGTTCAAATTTTGATGATATTATAATTGCATGAGTTATATTTAAGTAAAACATTAAAAAATGGATAATTAAAAAGGGACAAAAATCAAACCGTCATAAGTTCACCCCTCATAGACAGTAACTGGCACTACTTTTAAAAATATTCCTGTTGTTCATTTTAGCCACTCTGACTGGCATGAGGTGGTATCTCAGTGTGGTTTTGATTTGTGTTTCCCTGATGATGAGTGATGTTGAGCATCGTTTCATGGGCCTGTAGGCCATTTGGATGTCCTCTTTGGCGAAGTGTCTGTTTATGTCTTCTGCCCATTTCTTCACTGGGTTATTTGTTTTTGTGTGTGTGTGGAGTTTGGTGAGTTCCTTGTAGATTTTGGATACTAGCCCTTTATCTGATATGTCATTTGCAACTGGCTTTTCCCATTCTGTTGGTTGCCTATTAGTTTTCTTGATTGTTTCCTTTGCAGTGCAGAAGCTTTTGATCTTGATGAGGTCCCAATAGTTCATTTTTGCCTTCATTTCCCTTGCCTTTGTGGATGTGTCATGTAGGAAATTGCTGCGGTTGAGGTCAAGGAGGCTGCTTCCTGCTTTCTTCTCTAGGGTTTTGATGGTTTCCTGTCTCACATTCAGGTCCTTTATCCATTTAGAGTTTATTTTTGTGAATGGTGTAAGAAAGTAGTCTAGTTTCATTTTCTACA